>NW_028141160.1:2423348-2455848 GCF_030444845.1 Prenolepis imparis
AATTTTAGGTAGATGTTTGGATTGGATAGGTGTTTTGTGGATAATGTAGGAGGGAGGTGTGGTGGATTAGAAGAGTGTAGAGGGTTGTAAGAATGTAGTTATGGGGAGGGGAGGATTAGAGGATTGGAAGGGAAGAGAGGGGAGAGGGGGAGAGGGGAAGGGGGTGGGGAGTGATGGGAAGGTTTAGGGGGAAGAGAAGAATGTTTGGAGGAAGGGATAAGGGAAGTGGGGAATGAGGAGGTGGGAAGA
This sequence comes from Prenolepis imparis, assembly GCF_030444845.1. Taxonomy (NCBI): domain Eukaryota; kingdom Metazoa; phylum Arthropoda; class Insecta; order Hymenoptera; family Formicidae; genus Prenolepis; species Prenolepis imparis. The sequence continues at coordinate 2,423,598 of NW_028141160.1, forward strand.
GGATAAGAGAGGGGGGGAAGAGTATAGAAGTGAGAATAATGGAGAGGTGAAGTGGGAGAGGGGAGGGGGGGTAGTAAAGAAGGTTTTTAGTTGAGGAGGGGTGTTGAGGAGGATGGAGAGAAATGGGAGAAGAATAGGGAGATGGGGAAAGGGTGAGGGAGGGGGATTTAGAGGAGGAGGGGTGTAGAGTGTTTGGGAGAGGGGATGAGGAGGGGAATATGTGGTGGGGAGGATGAGAGAGAGGGGGAAGAGGAAGAGAAAGAGGTAGGGGGGTAGGGGGGGGGGGGAAAGTTGGGAGGAGAAGGGAGGAGGAGTTGGATTGGGATTGATTTGTGAGTGAATAAAGGGGAGAGGTGTAGTTTTGTATTTTAGGTGAAGGTTAGTTGGATGGGTATTGATATGTTGATTGGTAAGTTAGTAAGAGAGAGAAGTATGTAGGTGTGGGAAAAAGAAATTGAGAAGGAGGGAGGAATGGGTTATGTGTAATGAAGGGGATGTGTGATGGGGAATTGTTTAAGAGGTAAAAATGGGAAGTGGGTAAGGTGAGGGTAGGGGGAGGGAATAGGGGGTGGGTGTGAGAGTTGGGGTAGTTAGAGAATTGGAGGTGTGGTTTTGAGAAAAAGTGTTGGTGTAGAGATGAGATAAGAAGTAGGATGGAGGATGGGGAGATTGTGGAGGTGGGAGGGAGGAGTGTACATATATTCCAACTTATCTCTTCTTCTACAATTTTTGTAAGTGCTATTCCTTCTGTTACTTCCACTGTATTATTTATCTCTCCCTCTTTTCCCCATCCTTTTCTCTTACCTGTCAATAAACCACCCTTAGCCCTCCCTTTAGTTTTTATCTTTTTAGCATGGAAACCTCTCCATATGTGTGATTCTGGTAATCTATCTTTAATCCTCTCCCACCCTTTTACCTCCAACCATGTTTCACTTAATCCTATGAAATCAAAATCTTTTATATACCTCCAAAATTCCATGTCCTGTCTTTCTATCCCTGCAACATTCCAAAATATCATACTTCTTCCTATCTCTCTCCTCTTACCTCTATTCCTTTCTCTATCCCTTTCCTGACTTACGCAAAATTCTTTCCATTATCTACCCCACTAGCTCCTTCCTCCGTCTCCCTCTCCCTTTCCTTTGACTCTATCCTCTCTTCCTCCTTCTCTAAATCGCTCCAAAATTTCCATTCACCATTGACCCTGACCTTTCCAAATCCTATCTTAATTTCTTTACCTTTACTCCTTTGCATTTTAGCCCATCCATTAATTCTTTCTTGTATTTTCCTTTTCAATAAATATATTTCCTCCCTTCAGTTTATTTTTCTTTTTCATAACTTCCCTTTTTTCCTCATCACTAAATAATTTGGCTATTAAAACTCTTCCACTAAGCCTAACATTTACCACCCTGCAGTCCATATTCAATCTTTCCTTTATAAACTTTTGTACCCAACCCTTCCCATCTAAAATTTGTTCCACATCTCTAATACCTTTGATCGCTATATTATTCTTTCTCTCATCTTTTTCTTTCTCCGCTACCCATCTCTTAAGTTTATTTATTTCCTTATTACTTAATCTATCCGTACTTATCTCAGATCTCCTCGATAAGCCAAAACTGCTAATACTATTGCTCCTACTACTTATCCTACTCCTATCTCCTATGCTTCCCCTATCCTCTTCGTCATTACAGCTTCTTTCTCTCTCCCTATTTTCCAAGCCTTCGCATATCTCTTTTATTTTTCTGTCCAAATCCTCAATCTTTTCTTCTACTATTCTTAACCTAATTTCCCAATTCTTTTCTTTTTTCTTACCCTCCTCTGAATTCTCTATATATCTTTTCCTATCATATTTAATTTCTTTTTTCATATCTTCACATTCCTTTCTTATCTCTTCTTTAAAAGTTTTTATTTCCTTCTTTAACTCTTCTGCAGAGTCTAACTCAAATCTAACCTCTTTTCCTTTTACCGTCTCTACCTTCTTTCCATCTTCCCTTAGCTCTTCCTTATCCTTTTTTATACTATTCTTATCACTTCCCTGGTTTAGTTTCATCTGCCTATCTTCTCCTTGACTCTTACCTTTCCTTAACACTCCCGTTGTTCCTCGTGTCGCCATAACCTCAAAGTTTCTGTCTTACCTTTCGCACTTCCTATCCACCTTTCTCCTTCCTTCCTAGTCTTCCCTTCAATTACACCTCGTCTATTATATCTAAATAATCTCCTAAACGCTTTTCTGTTCGTCTCTACGCTTTCTTTTGCGGATATTCTTTTAAATAAGATCTCTCATACACGCTCTCCATCCATCACACACCACGCCATCTAACCAAGTCCCAAATTAAAGTTAATAAAAAAATTAAAAATAAACTTATGCAAAAATTAAAAATGAATACAAATAAAAAAATTTTAATTTAAAAAACTTGGCACTACTAAATTTAACAATATCCTAAAGTTAATTTTGACCATCCAAGGTCAAAGTGATAAGATCTATAAACAGATCTTTTTAAATTCTACAACTTCAATCCGAAACACTTTTCTGTACTTATATTTTTCGAGATTTTTCGGGGTTTCCATACTTTTTCCTCATCCTGTATAGGAAAAGGATTGATTATAATTATCAAAAAATGTTTCTTAGCGAAATATTTTCCCACAAATTTTGAATACACATATTTAACATATCAGAAAAATTTAGTAGAATAAGTATACGGTTTATTATGTATCTCATGTTACAATAAAATACAAAAATTTCACAATATAACGTATATTTTAATTAATCTTTTACATTTACAAATATAAATTATAGCACATTGCATCAAGCTTGATTAACTTTTTCTAATTAAAGTTTGTCTTCAAATCTTGTTGTTTTCAGAGAAAACATGTCGTAAAATAATAGGAAAGTATATAAAAAAGTTTATTTATCATTACTTATTTAGGATTATTACAATAGTTATAAACATTTTTATATCGCTTTATATAGTGATCTATGTGCCGATAAAAATGTTGTTAAAAAAATATTTTTTTTTTTAATATACAGTGAAGGGCAAAGTTCCGGAACGGCAAAATATCTCAGAAAATATTGATTTAGAGCCACGGTTTAAAAAATCTATTAGCTAATGATATCTATTGACCTATTGACCTTGGGATGACCTCGAAAAGCTCGGTCAAGGTCAACATAAAAATCTTAAATAAAAATACCTATTTTTATTACATATTCTTGTAGCTGAAGTCGAGATGTTTCCGAAACATTATAATAAAATTTTTTTTTTTTAAGCACTTTTCGAGTTATAAGACTTGAAAATTATAATACCGCCGACATTAACATTATCCAATTTTTACCCAATTTATTTTTTGACACACACACGCGCGCGCACACACACTCACGCACGCACGCGCGCGCGCGCGCACACACACACACACACACACACACACACAACAGAGAGGGTTTGGAGTCAAAAAATATTACGGAAATGAAGAACCGTAGGATCCTTATTTCTATTATTGTAACACACATACACCCACACGCACCCGCACACATACATACTCCTTCTCCCCTCACATACACACAGACACAAGATGTGTAAATTTGACTGGGCAACCTTTACATGGTACACCTTGGCTACGTTCCACTTAACGACTGCAACCACTGATCTCTACATATAACTGAAGATGACATACCCCAATAACCTAGCTGTAAAACGTGTGATCAATAGAACATTTGAAAGCCATTAAAGTTGTGGGCTGTGTCTACATTTTTGGACGGAAAATTTGAATTACTGGGTATAAAATAGTAAAAAATGTATAGTAATAATAAGAGATGTATAGTAATAATAAAACAGTTATTTTAGTTTAACGTACATGAATTGAGAAAAAGATTAATGTGTTAAAAAATGAAATTAATTATTCAAATATTTACTGTTTATAAAATTTTTAAATTTGTTAAAATATTTATATACATTTATTTAAATATTTATATATATTTTTTTATTATTATATATATTTATTTAAATATTTCAATAAACTGTATTACACATTAAAATTCGCAAATGAAAAGAAACCTACACAAAATTGAGTAATAGTTTCAAATTAATTAAGAAATTTAATATTTAAAAAATATATATGTTAAATAAAAAAAAATTTATAAAAATATGAAACATTTTAATTTAAATAAAAAAAAACATTAATTAAATAATATATTTATTAAATATTAATTTACTAATTTATATGGATTTAACTATATAAACTGGCCCACCGAAAACGTAACAGACATATTTTTTGGCATTTAACTATTTGTTAAAAAAACGCTCGGACAGGTAACTTTGTTTTCAAGGGGGACATATTAATTGGCTATTTTTGTTCACCTAACTTCAACCCCAAAAAAGGGGTTAATTTCACCCTAAAAATTTCACCCTAAAAACATGTCTGTTTCGTTTTCGGTGGGCCTGTATAGACTTACCTATGTTACCCTACTCTGTATAGACGCGATTGATTTTTGGGGGTCGTGGCAATGTTGCCTTTTGATCAGCATCACATGAACAATATTTCTGCAAAGTTTCAGTTAATTTCACCGAAACGCAATTTCCATAAGGAAATGGAGGGGTTCTTTCAAGTCTTATAACTCGAAAAATGCTTAATAAAAAATATTTTATTATAGTGTTTTGGAAACGTCTCAACATCAGCTACAAGAATATCCAATAAAAAATTGCGGAACTTTTGCTCCTTACTGTATAGCCATATTTAATATTAAAAATAAAGTGAGGCTATATAGCTTGAACACTGTTGCTTGTACAAATATACATACATACATTTATACATACAGCATACATACATACATATATTGTATACATATATATTTCTTTAAACTTTTCTCTATTAAGATCTATTTGCTATAAGATTTACATTTGTATACATATTACTAATGTAACATAAACTTTACATATATGTTATTTATGTTTGCACCCTTTTAATACCTTTATCGATGTAATTCAATATAACACGCGATATTATACGTAATCATCACTTAAATCTACACTTTGGAGAACTGAAGCATAAAACCGCGTGCAACATTCATTATATGTACATATATCGTTTGGCATACATTAATACCATTCATTCTTATAATGCAAATATTTTCTGTAATTGAGACGGCAAAAATGAAAAATAATCATCTTTACAAATTCTGTAGAATTGTCAATATTTTTTAAACATTATGCTAGCACATTTCTGCAGTTCTATATGTAGTAGTAAATTATAGATAATTTTGGTCTAATACAACAAAACTTCTATATTTTGAACAGATGAAAACCAAACTTTCTTATTCTTAATGCATCTACTTAGTTTTTTTTAATTACATTAAATTTGTTTGTTTTATTTGTAATTTCTACATTTATATAGATTCTATGCTTTCTCTCTCTCTCTCTCTCTCTCTCTCTCTCTCTCTCTCTCTCTCTCTCTCTCTCTCTCTCTCTCTCCCCCTCCCTCTTTCCAAGGAATATATGTATATTCATCTTATATCAAGTGCAAACAATCTAGCGAGCAAACGAACAGACTTAAATATATATATATATATATATATATATATATATATATATATATAGAATGTAGTATATGTATAAACACATACGTTTTGTGTACTATATTACTATATGAAACTAAAAACAGGAAATATTGACAAGAGGAAACCCAGCCCCAATGACCTTGATCTTGACATATGTTGTCAAGGTCGTGACCCTGAGTAATCTCCAAAAGGTTTTAGCCGTCGCTCGCTGTTTATTAAAAAATTATTAATAAAAAAAGTTGATATTATAAATGTGTGTTTAATTTTATAATTTGAACTTTATCTAAAGCAGGCCCTAGACGGTCAATATTATTACACAATAATATTGTACAATAATATTAAAAACACCCCCTTTTTATACAATGCATTAACAGCAATATTGCAAATATAGACCTTGTTTGCAACTTTATCTAAAGCAGGTCTATATTTGCAATATTGCTGTTAATGCATTGTATAAAGAGGGGATATGTCTTTAATATTATTGTGTAATAATATTGACCGTTTAGGGCCTGCTTTAGATTTCAAGTTCAAATTATAAAATTAAACGTAAAGTTTTTTTGTTAATAACTTTTTGATTAACAACGAGCGACGGCTAAAACCTGTTGGAGGTTACTCAGGGTCATGACCTTGACAACATATGTGAAGGTCAAGGTTATTCGGACTGGGTCCCCTTTTATCAAGATTTACCCTAAAAACATACATAGTTTGATTTATTACTCGCTTTCTCACTTTATGGTGTCATGGTCATATAATCACAAATGTGAAATTGTGACGGAGTAGCACAGGAAAGAATATTAAAATACTGCGATATTAAAAAACCGAACATTTTGTTATATTATTCTTATATTCTTATATCTTATATTTTATATTCTTATATTCTTATATCTAATACTGACGTTACTTACAGGTTCAGTATCACATTTTTTTAACATTATATGTTATTTGTCTATTTTTCTTACTATATTTTAAATATTATATTTTAAAGTGAAAAAATAAAATGTCACGCAATCGCACAAATAATTTTAAGTATATCAATTAATAATTTTGTTGTTAAAATCACATTCAGAATATTATAAAATTACTATATAAAATTTTATAGATGTGATGTAACATTGCTAGGAGGTGCACATATATATATTTACACGTGTTTTCCAATTCTTTAACGCACTAGTAACCTAATGATAAAAATCATTTTAATCTTGTACAAAGCAAAATGTTTTAAGATGAATTTCGATACGATTTTGAAATAATCCGCCGATATAATCGAAATCAATATACATATATGGAAGCTTCCTACATTTGCATTAAATCACTCCATTTCGCAATATTTATTTTTTGACTGCTGAAATATAACTTGTAAGATCAAAATATAGAAAACTAAAAGCCAACACTAATACTTCGCAAAATAGAAGTGCATTTGATAACAAATATCTTAAACATATATTTATATCTTTCATATTTTCATATATTTATATCTTTTTAATATCTTAATATTAAAACCAAAGCGACAAAAAAGTTTAAGGTTTTCTTTCGGAGCTAGAGATACGTCTAGCCAATTCTTGATGAATGGTTCCGCCGTTTTGATCCTTCGATGGCGAAACAATACACGTTTCTTCTGTTATTGCAACTGCAGAGTCACATGATTCGCTATCTACATGGCCCGGTGAAGCGTCTTTGACCAATCCGCGAAGCAGCATAGCGGTGCAAGGCCACGGAAATATCCTGAGTTTTAAATATATAGAATATACAGGGTGTCTGGTAATAATTTTCACACGTTCAGTGTGCAGGTAAAGCGGATTAAACCGAGCAGGAAAATCGTTATTATTCTTCGATCTTCATAGTAAAGATAATAAATTAATTTAAAAAGATTGACCAAACGGCTCGAATATAAGCGTGCGACGAGAAAAAATAGCCCAACATTACACATTACACGTTTGCTAGACGCACAAGATTCTAGTATTACGCGTCATTTGTACAGATGGCGTCATTAATGCCTTCTCATTAGAATCCTATAATAAGAGAGGCACGATCTTGTTCCTACTTGATTGGTTATAGTCGCCATGTCAGGCCCATCGACATATCGCGTAGTCCATAGTATGGACTACGCGATCCCATATAAAAACCTGTCAAAAAGTGTCTGGCAGAATTAAACAAAGAGGGAACGAGGTAGAGGTCAATTGCTCTCTCTTTCTAATGCTCCTATTGGTTGCTTTTGTTACCGCCCAGAAGATATTAGGGATGTATTGACAGACGAGGAACCCCGTTCTTTTATCTGTCAAGACATCGATGAAAGTATCATTTATCGTGAATAATTTATCATTCATTAATTCTAAAAAAAGAAAAAAAATATTTTTGTTCAAAATGGTGTTTACGTGTTTCATCTGCAAAAAAAGATTAGACAAATCACGAGATTTGTCGTTTTATCGGTGAGTAATATTTGTAATTTTGTAATTTTTGTTTACAATTAGGTTATAGATTATGTATTATCCGATGCTTTTGTAAATTTCAAGTTATCCATTTAATCAAATCATAACGTAAGAAATTATTGACCCCGAGGTGTACAAACGCTTTACTACGTTATTAAATAGAAAGAGACAGAGCTTGACCTCTAGCAGTCGCTACCTCTTTTTTTTTGTCGGTCATGTTTTTCGATAGATCGCGTAGTTCATACTATGGCCGGTATTCATAGTCGGTTCTCATATTTAAGATTGTCTTAAGTACAATCTTAAGATGTGATTAACCAATCACAGAGCCGTATTTGCATCTTAAGACTACTTAAGACGGTCTTGAAATAAGAACGGACTATGAGTACCGGCCTATATGTCGATGGTCAGGCCTGTAATGTCCTGTATACATGTAGCACACACATACATATAGTACTGGGCGGAGCATGAAACTGAAACCGTGTTGACACATAGCTAATGACATATATATACGTATAGACGAAGCATTCCTATACTTTTACTGTAGCAGCGAGTGAAGCCGGAAATTGGTAGAATACGACAGAGTGAGATAGTTGTTTTGATACTTTTCTTTCTCACTCTATTTTCTTTCTCTTTCTCACTCTATCTTTTGGCTGTCATGACAGTATACTTGACCACAGTATATACAGTAGCGCAACTCTCCCGATTTTGTGTTGGCCAAAATGGAGTGCGCATGCGCGAACTAAGTAAATCCTTCCTTCTCGCTTACTCTCTTGCTTTTACTTGTCGTTCTCTCTCTAACTCATTGATCATGTAGCACAATAAATATTAACTCAAAATAATATAGAGATACATATTTGATAATATATTTAAAAAAATATATATATATATATAAATAAAAAATAAAAAAATTAATATAATTTTAAAATATGTACAATATATATATATGTATATATATATTACATAAATTTATTTTATAATGGATATACAGATCTATATACATTTATATTATATTGTTATATTTATTTTTTTTATTTTCCTATTTTTTATATTATTAACAACTTATCTCTATGTATTTTTCATTAAAATATATTATTTTAGGTTATTATTTATTGCCACATGTATCAATGAGTTCGAGAGAGAACGAAAAGTAAAAACGAGAGAGTAAGCGAGAGAGAAGTTCAGATGGCGTTACTAGGCAGCTCACTTAGTTCGTGCATGCGCACTCCGTTTTGACCAACATTGACATCAAAGGTGCCGACAGGGAGTTGCGCTACTGTATATACTGTGACTTGACAGCTTTGATAGCTAGAGGGCGGCCATATTCTCTTCTGTACGATAGAGTGGGAAAGAAAAGTGTCAAAACAATTATCTCACTCTGTCGTATTCTACCAATTTCCGGCTTCACTCCACAGATCGAATGCTTCGTCTATATATATATGTCATTGACATAGACATATTAAGGGTGCGTTCGGTTTGGACGCTTACACGCTTAAAGCGCTTTTAAGCGTTATTACTCAATGAGTACGTTTACACGTCACCCTTAATCGGGTTTAATAACATCCGTAGTTCTAGAACTGGTCAATCACAGCCGTTACATTCTTCAGAGGAATGGCTGTGATTGGCCAGTTTTAGAACTACGGATGTTATTAAACCCGATTAAGGGTGACGTGTAAACGTACTCATTCACATCGTTCGCTTTGGAGTTGTAAGCGCTCACAGATCGACTAATGACGTCATCGTGACGTCATAACTTCTGCTCACAAACGCTTATTCTTGCGAGGTAGGGCAGCGTGAGCGTGAACAAGCGTAAGCGCTTACGTTCATTTCGGAACGCATTGTTAGCGCATGGTATCAATGAAATTAGAGGTTTGTTCTTTATTGCTGAACTTTCTGCACTAGTGTACACTAGTGACACCAAAGCGTTCTTTATTGCAGTGCAAGATAGCACTGGTCCGTTCTTTATTGCAGTGCAACCTTTGACTATATAAATATGAACTGCCATTGTCCGTTGGCGTCCTTCGACGTGTGCGGACGTGTTTCATCGCGTTTTTACGCATAAAATATATTTTTTGGAAAGTATCCTCAGATCTGTGATCTGAGAGCAGTTTGAATTATTTAAGTCAATTAATGGTGTATGAGTAATCCCTAAAGCTCAAGCAGCCATAAAAGAAGAAGAAGAAGAAGAAGAAGTATGGACTGCCAGTTACCCCCACTTTTCCTATATGAGACATTCTTTTACAAATCGAACGGATTTTGTAGAAAATATTGGGTCACTTTTTTTATTTGCTTCAAACATTTTTTACGCGTTTCTTATACAAAATAAGCCGACACGTATTTTGGCATTTTTTTTTTTCGTCAATATTTTCGAAAAAACAGACGGTTAAAATTTTGAAAACTCGTCGATTATGCACTTATTTAAATCGCGATAACTCCGCTTCTATTCATCGTATAGAGTTCAATTTAGGCTCATTTTCAAGGTAATAGAATTATCTTCATTTTAATGTCGATTATTATTATATTTGTTGTTAACTTGTAATTATTATAAACAATTAAAGTCATTTTACTACTCGAGGCCATCAGTTTAAAAATGTAAAAAAATACCATCGTATTCCTCGTTTCATTTTCTATAAAAATAAAATTTTTTTAGAATGGTCATTTGAAGCTCCGTGAATTTGGCCCCCCAATTTTGACTTTTTGAGTTTTTTTTTTTTTTAATTGTTTGTAAGTCGTTTGTAGGTGATTGTTAGATTAATTAAAACGTTTGTTAGATTAGCCTCGCGCTGCAAAATAAAAAATAAAATTGACCGTGAAGTTAGCCCCCGGTTTTTTATTTTGATCCTATTTAAGTTTTGCAGAGGCTCAATCGATGCGGAATTGTTTGTTGGTCACGAATATGCTAATTAGAACGTTTGTTAGATCGTCGTTTCTTAAATAAAAGCAAAAAACGATATTTGATAATTTTCTAGGGAAATAACCGTGAAGTTATCCCTCGGCTTTTAATTTCGATTATTTAAGTTTTGCAGAGGTTCAATCGATGCGGAATCGTTTGTTGGTCACGAATATGCTAATTAGAACGTTTGTTAGATCGTCGTTTCTTAAATAAAAGCAAAAAACGATATTTGATAATTTTCTAGTGAAATAACCGTGAAGTTAGCCCTCGGCTTTTAATTTAGATTATTTAAGTTTTGCCGAGGCTCAATCGATGCGGAATCGTTTGTTGGTCAAAAATATGCTAATTAGAACGTTTGTTAGATCGTCGTTTCTTAAATAAAAGCAAAAAACGATATTTCGCGCTAATCGCGCTGGCTGCCGGAGCCATAACGCGTACCGCGTAACCAATCAGAGCCGTAATAGAAAACGCGGAACGACTCTGATTGGTTACGCGGTACGCGTTAGGGTGAAAACCCATGCAGCGGAATAGCAGAACGCGGAACCAGCGGATCGCCAATCACGGAATTATTCCTCATAGAGCTCGACGAAGGGTTCTATCGGAATAACTCGGTGATTGGCGATCCGCTGGTTCCGCGTTCTGCTATTCCGCTGCATGGGTTTTCACCCTTATGGCTCCGGCAGACCATCGCGATTAGCGACACGCGAAATATCGTTTTTTGCTTTTATTTAAGAAACAACGATCTAACAAACGTTCTAATTAGCATATTCGTGACCAACAAACGATTCCGCATCGATTGAGCCTCTGCAAAACTTAAATAATCTAAATTAAAAGCCGAGGGCTAACTTCACGGTTATTTCCCTAGAAAATTATCAAATATCGTTTTTTGCTTTTATTTAAGAAACGACGATCTAACAAACGTTCTAATTAGCATATTCGTGACCAACAAACGATTGCGCATCGATTGAGCCTCTGCAAAACTTAAATAATCGAAATTAAAAGCCGGGGGATAACTTTGCGGATATTTCCCTAGAAAATTATCAAATATCGTTTTTTGCTTTTATTTAAGAAACGACGATCTAACAAACGTTCTAATTAGCATATTCGTGACCAACAAACGATTCCGCATCGATTGAGCCTCTGCAAAACTTAAATAGGATCAAAATAAAAAACCGGGGGCTAACTTCACGGTCAATTTTATTTTTTATTTTGCAGCGCGAGGCTAATCTAACAAACGTTTTAATTAATCTAACAATCACCTACAAACGACTTACAAACGATTTAAAAAAAAAAACTCAAAAAGTCAAAATTGGGGGGCCAAGTTCACGGAGCTGTCATTTGATCCCATTTGTATGGAATAAATTAATTTGTACTGCAGGACGCGCTCCGCGGCGCGCGGCGACGGACGCTTGGTCGTACTGCGCAGCATTCGCGTTTGTGCATGTTCTACCGGAGTCAGTTTCTGGCATCACTGTTCTATACCAGGCACAGTATATTTTTGATTGTTGAATGTAGTAGACGATTTGTGAGGATTTTGTGAGAATTATTGTAATTCAATCTTCAATCGGACTTCAAATCGCGCATGGTTAAATCAGCTACTATGGGAGACAGCGGAGAGCCCATGGGCGCTCCGAAGGTTTGTTGATAGATTATGCCATCAAAGGTGAAAAAAGTTGAGTGAAGAACAAGCCGGATTGCCCCCAAAATTTGGAGAGCAGGGTGATAGGAGACCTTCCTTTTGAACTCCCGATCTACGTACGCTATGTTGATGATATCGCGTTGGCCGTCCCTCCCGGGACGAGCCAGGAGATACTAAGACAGTTTAACGCGTGTCATAATAGATTACAGTTTACTTTGGAAAGGGGGGGCAATAGACTCGATTTTTTGGATGTTACATTCATTCTAAACCGGGGATATGTTGAATTCGACTGGTACCATAAACCAACATTTTCGGGAAGATATCTGAATTATTACTCCTGTCACCCTCTCTGCCACAAGAGAGGCACAATATTTGGCCTAATAGACAGGGCTTTCTGGTTATCACACTCAAGATATCACCAAAAGAACCTCGAATTGGTCATTGGGGTATTATCCATTGCAACTGATTTTTGAAACATTTCACAAAAGGCTTAGGACTTTGTTTGCGAGAAATAAAAATAATAATTCAGGTGACGCTAACAGAACACCTGATACTAATTCGGCCCGCGTTGCATATTTTAATGTCCCATACATACCCAAATTTTCCGAGCAGTTTAGCCATGTGGTCCGTGATCTAGATGTAAAAATGTCCTACACAGGTTTGAATAAGTTACGCTCGTTTATCCGCGTGCATAAAGACACACTGCAGAAAGACTGGCATAATAACGTTGTATACAAAATTTCATGTCAAAATTGTAATGCCTCTTATGTCGGTCAGACCAGCAGACAGTTGAGAACACGCATTAGGGAGCACAGAAATCACATAAAAAGAAACACCGCGCAAAAATCCGTGATCACGGACCACAGGCTGAATAACCACGAATTTGATTGGGATAACGTTGAGATCTTGGATGAGGAACCGTTTCTAAGAAAGAGACTTGTATCAGAGATGCTGTTTATCAGGCGCCAGATAAATGGCCTAAACCGACAAGAAGACACAGAGTGTCTAAGTCAAGCATATATATCTGTTGTGACAAATATGCTACAAATTTCCTGAAAGACTCTTCGTTTAGTTGTTATTGAATTCCTTTATAGAGCCATAAATCAGTTGTAACGTTAATTTCCATACATTGTATGTTTGAGAGAAGGAGATAGAGAAGGGGGGGAAGCGAGAGGAAAGGGGAACAGTGATAGAGGGAAAGAGACGGAGGGGGGAGGGAGAGAGAGGGAGAGAGAGGGAGAGAGAGAGAGTGGAGAGGGAGAGGGATAGGGAGAGGGAGAGAGAGAGAGGGAGAGAAATAAATTCCACACATTGTGTTTGACATGGACTTCGATAACAGGCTATGAGCCATTGTATGGCGCCTTATAAATAGCATCAAACCGAATATCTTCTTCACTCGTGCGTCGGACGCGTCCGCGTACGGTCGTGTGAACGTGCGATGGATGAGTGTGTGAGTAAGAGTGAGCCCCCTGTCGGAAATTCCTCACTATACTCTTCATTAGAGTCCACTTTTGAGTACCTCATGACATATTATTTCACTTTGTCTACTTAGTGGGGTATCGATCGGAGGGCTCACGGCTTTTTGCGCTGCGTGCGTCAGTATGTAGATTCCACATTATAATTTATTGTATTAAAGGACCCCGCACCGGTCATAGGGGGAAAATGTCTTTCTGCGGATTTGGCTAATTTTTGGATATGTTGTAGTTCTCGTCATTCTGAACAAATGTCTCAATGGGCAGAATGATCTAATGAGCCGTTTCCGTGCTACAAGTCCTGAAAGGTCCAGATTTAACATGTAAAAATATAAGTTTTTCGACTGGAAATAAAGAAGGATGGATTTTTCTTCTTCAATTCTTAACTGTACTGATGATAATTATTGTTAAGAGTTGTATAAAGACAACGGATGTTATAAACTATATATATAATATCAAATATATATTCAACTTATACATACACATTATATGTCCACTTTTATAATTGACATACATTATAAATCCACATAGATTGGACTGTACTACATACATCCGTTGTCTTTATACGACTCTAAACAATAATTGTCATCAATACAGTTAAGAATTGAAGAAAAAAATCCATCCTTCCTTATTTCGAGTCGAAAAACTTATACTTTTGCATGTTAAATCTGGACCTTTCAGGGCTTGTAGCACGGAAACGGCTCATTAGATCATTCTGCCCATTGAGACATTTGTTCAGAATGACGAGAACTACAACATATCCAAAAATTAGCCAAATCCGCAGAAAGACATTTTCCCCCTATGACCGGTGCGGGGTCCTTTATTGAAGGTCCAAAGAAAGGACCGAAACGTTTAGATTTAATAAATTTGTTATTCCAACAAGTTTGTTTTTAGTATTTGCGTACCTACATCCTATGCGTGGCTCCATATAGCCTCCTTCTGAATTTATACTGTGTAATATACATATAAAAATCTGTGAGCTAAACACATCGCGTTTAGTTATTTGTGCATTATAACTATAGATTCTTGAAGGAACGGGCAATGTTCTTTTTAGAGCAATCAATTTGACAGCTTTAAGTTTGTGAGAAGGTTAAATTATAAGGTGTCGTCTCCCTGGCGGATTAACTAGATGGACTATAGACAAAAAATAGACATAATCTTAGACTTGTTTTAGATGCGTTCTGGACATCGGAACACGTCCACCAGTCTCATTTTTAGACTTCCTTATCTAGTAATATTTATCTATATACTGTCTAAAAACTGTCTACGTTGCCAAAAATATTGATAAAATAACCCAGTGAAAACAATCTAGTCAAAGTGATGTCAAAGTTTCATTAAATTAATGAAGAGTATGATGTCGAAAAGATACATCAAAATGATGGCAAAAAGAGTGCAGAAGAAAGTATTCCGTGCAAAATTGTTTTAATAGTAATGGGGATAACATAAATATTGATACGGTACTACAATCTAAAGACATGACGGACTGCTGAAAGGTCAGCTGAAAAAGATCAAAGATGTTGACGCCTTTGACTATTAAATATCGAAATCCAAGACCTGTTGCGATATCAATGACCAAGTGGTAAACAGAGGAACTAATCCTTGTGAAGTGAAAGCTTTGCTACAAGTTTGCTACCGTGTTATTTACGTATTTTTATTTTATTCGCTATAAGATGATTATATATTGTTTCATAGAAGGTTGTAAATCGACCAAATATAAACGAAAATATGATGAAAATCATATCAACAAAACATTTTATGTTTTGGATTCTTAAGACACCCACGAGTAGATTTGTATACCATAACTTCGACAACTGAAAAAGTTTTTAACATGTACAAATTACAAAATAAATTAAAATGTAAAAATGTAAATATGCGGATTGTAAGTGATGTTTTTAGAAACTTAAATTTAAATATAATTTTTACAAGTTTCGAAACATATTTTAGAATTAGATATATTAGAAAACCATAAGTATGAATTAATTAAATTAATCATATTAGAATACTTAACTTAGCAGTTAAGTTAAAATACGAAGCTAAAATTCTTTCTCTGAAAATGCACGAAAATTTTGTTAGACATACATATGTACAAAAACCATTTCGTTTAAGGGACAGTAGATTATATGAATAAATATTGTATTTTACGATTTTCATGATTTTATATTTGTTTCCTCTTGTTTTTTATCATTATCTCTTATTTATTCAAATAATAATATTATAATGTATTTTATTTTTATCTTTGACTCAAAGATTTCGTTGAATATAACCTTGATGTGTTTGAAATTCCTGCCTTTTGGTCATGGGGCGGGGCCTAACTCTTGTAATATATCGCAATATATCGAATCAATGTTGGATTCTTTCTTTAGCATTGTCCATATAGGAAAAGTGGAGGTAACTGGCAGTCCATATTTATATAGTCAAAGGTTGACGCTGTGTGTCCCTACTATATGTAAGAATACTGTGATATTACTATATTGAGTTCACTAAGAGAATGTGCATCGATCTGCGCATAGGCGGGCAAAATGGTAGAGCATGGGGTGGTATTTCAGTATCGTTTACATAACTACATGTTCGGGCACGAATATATACTGTTCCGGCGCTCTGATGCTTTGGTGTCATTAGTTGTAGGCACTAACAAGTTACACAAGCAATGGAGGGGGAGACCATGGATGGAGATTTGCTTGAAACGAATAAGTTTTCGTCCGAACATGTTCTTTCAATGAACTCAGTATAAACTGCTAACTCCTTTATATACTGTACCGAAAAATTGAGTCTAAAAAGTATGTATTACATATGAGAAATAAGCATCTGCGCATGCACAATTTAAGTAGAAAAGAAGAGTATATGTATGTATATGTATATGCATGTGTGTACATATACATGTATATTGCTTGAAATTCAATCAGAATGTCACTTTGACTATATAAATATGGTGAACAGAGGAACTAATCCTTGTGAAGTGAAAGCTTTGCTACAAGTTTGCTACTTGGTTTCCTCTTGTTTTTTATCATTATCTTTTATTTATTTAAATAATAATATTATAATGTATTTTATTTTTATCTTTGACTCAAAGATTTCGTTGATAACGATATAACCTTGATGTGTTTGAAATTCCTGCTTTTTGGTCATCGGGACGGGGCCTAACTCTCGCAATATATCGCAATACGAGGTCTGTAAATAAAGTAATGAGACTTGTACCAGACCGCACGAATTGTTAACACTGCGCGTCTCCGCGCCACAGTGGGCGCACTTCAACATCTTATGTAGCTTCAGCGTGAGTGGCGAGTCGCTCGTGTCAACAGGTGGATTGTGAGAGCTTTTTTTGCAAAGTGATTTTTTTTGCTGCGTCACTATAATGAGCGAGCGGAATTACGAGCAACGGTGTGCGATCAAGTTCTGTTTGAAACTTGGCTACAACGCGACTAAGACTCTGACAAAACTCCAACAGGTCTACGGTGATGCTGCTTTGTCAAGAGCCCAGGTGTTCAAGTGGTTCAATGCATTTTCCGAAGGTCGGGAATCAGTTGAAAATGAGTCTCGGTCTGGAAGGCCATCAACGTCGAGAAATGACGAAAATGTGGAACGAATTCGAGATCTTGTGCGGTCTGACTGTCGGTTAACTGTCAGATTGATCGCAGACGAGCTAAATTTGAATCACACGACCGTCACTTTGATACGACCGAAAACGTAAAAGCGGCTGTAACTGACCAGCTGAAGGCCATTCGGGTTTCTGAGTTCCAGCACTGCTATGAAGACTGGAAACAACGTCTCAGGCGCTGCGTGGCTTCCCAAGGGAACTATTTTGAAGGAGACAGAGTTAAATTATAGTTAAATTATAAATAAAAGTTCATCTCGAAAAAGTCTCATTACTTTATTTACAGACCTCGTATATCGCAATATATCGAATCAATGTTGGATTCTTTCTTTAGCATTGTCCATATAGGAAAAGTGGGGGTAACTGGCAGTCCATATTTATATAGTCAAAGAACGCTTTGGTGTCACTAGTGTACACTAGTGCAGAAAGTTCAGCAATAAAGAACAAACCTCGGTGTAGTTTTCTGAATAAATCTTGGACAAAGTTTAGACGAATTTTATTCAGTGTTGGATGATCTGGACCGAATATGGCCATAATCTGGACTGCCTATTTAAGAGCTGGACGTTTTTTTATGTTGGTTCTGAACTATATTTGGACGTCTGTACGTCCAAAATCTATCTATCTTATGTCTATTCAATCAAGAATTTGTTCAGAATACATTTAGTATTTGTCAAGTACGTCGAAACCTTGTCTAGTTGACCCGCCAGAGCTGGAAGTATAAGAGAAAAGAAGTGTAAGACTTATTAATTATTTAAATAGAAAATAATTCTTAGATGATAAATTCATAGACATAATTCATAAATATAAATTATTATTTATAAACAAATTTATAAATTAGATAATAATAAATTAGAATATAAAAATAATATAATAAATAATAAATTAATATAATATAATATAATTAATATAATTAATATAATAAATAATAAATTAGATAATAAATAATCTAATATATAAATAATAAGTAAAAAAATATGTTGGAATATAAATGTTAAAAGGTAAATGTACAGTATAACGCCCCCACCGCCGATTTTCCTGAAATTTTGTAAATTTGTTCAATTTTGTGTAGAAAATATATTCTGAGAAGGAAAATCGTCACTCATGCCTTGTTTTTTAAAATTAATTTTAAAGTTTTATGATGTCGATAAATAGGAAAATAATAATTTATGGCTGCAAGATACTGCGTATACTTATTAAGGGTATGTTGACCGTTATCGATAGAGCAATATTTTTCTGCACCCTTTTCTTTTTATTGGTTGAATAGAATAATAAATGCTTTTTCACGATTATAGTACATATAAAAAAAATTGTTTAACTAGTAAAATTTTTTTGTTTTTTAAATAAAATCGAGAGGTTCCAACTTTGTTTCTATGGGCCGGTCTCACCATCTCCGATTAACTCGATCGGCCGATTAAATTTAAGAATTGCCAATTGCAAAGCTTAAAACTGACAACCTATTATATTTGACAGCTGTGAAATATTGTTATTGCGCCGCGTGCATATAATAAATAAGTGTGTAAAATTAATTATTTTAATTAAAAGTATAATTGAAATATCAAAAGTAATATTTATATTTATTAATAAATAAATAATAATTATTAATAATAGCTTTGCAGTTGGTTATTCTTAAATTTAATCGGCCGATTGAGTTAACCGGAGATGGTGAGACCGGCCCTATATGTACTTTAATCGTGGAAAAATATTTATTACCTATTCAACCAATAAAGAGAAAAGGGTGCAGAAAAATATCGTTCTGTCGGTAAGACAGAAGGAGGTCGGCTTAAGGGGATCCTAAAATTGGTTCTGCCGTACCGACAGAAAGTAAGGTTAGAATCGATCATAAATCTATTTATTGGCTATACAGATTGTTTTTTACCTGAAATTGAAACGCTTCGCCGTTTGTTAATATTAATACTTTAATTGTGCGAAAGGATTGATCAATCTGTATAGTCAATCAAAATATAAAGAGTATACAACTAGTTCCTCCCGAAAATTTAATTTAAATGAACGTATTGTACAATTTTTCAAAATAATTGGCGAAATATATCCTCCAATCTCAATAAATTCATAAAAGTACAACAAATATTCTCTGCTTTACTTCAAAACACATTATTTTCTTATATTATTGATAAATTATTATTTTCAATCTAAATAAATTCCTAAAAATACAAATGTTTTCTGCTATAGTTAAAAACACAAATAATTTTTTATATATTATTTTAAATATAAGAAATAATATAATGTGATTCAAATTTTGTCTTTTTAATTCTTTTTATATGGATTAAAATATAAATCTAACATTCCCTTGAAATATACGCTATAAAAGTATATATATATATATATATATATATATATATATATACATATATACATATATAAGAATATATTTTATACATAAAAATGAACAAATTTAGAAAATTTCAGGAAAATCGAAGGTGGGGACGTTATATTGCATATTTATCTGTTAAAATAATAAATAATAATAAATTAGATAATGAGTAATTTGTCTATATGAACTTATGTCTATAACTAAATAATCTAATTTATATCTATAAATATAATAATAAAAATACTTTTGAGTCGCTAGTCGAAGAAAAAATATAAGGTAAGAAAATTAGTCGACCAAACTAGCAAAAAATGTATTTATTTAAAAATCACACAGTCCACAGCTCTACCAACGCTCTGGATTGTGTGATTTTTAAATAAATACATTTTTTGCTAGTTTGGTCGACTAATTTTCTTACCTTATATTATATCTATAAATTATGTCCATGAATTTATCACATAAGAATTATTTACCATTCAAATAATTAAAATGTCTTGTATTTCTTTCTTCTTCCTATATATTTCTGATTCTTCGTGGTTTAATCTCCATTCTACACTTCCTTCAAACACTTAGAGCTGTCAAATTAATTGCTCCGAAACAATGAATACGTTTACACGGCAACGTTAATCTGGTTTAGTAACAACCGTAGTTATAACTCCTCAAAAGTGATGTGCGTTTACATGCAAAGATTTATTTCATCACTATTCCTCTTTAATATCTTAGTGAAGTGGTCTATTGTTGTCAACTTAATGAAAATTAACTGAGTTGGAAATTTTAAAATGTAATGATATTTCAACAAAGCACATAAAAAAATAACATGTGTATAGAAATGAAAATTTTAAATTAAATGAAAGTGCAAAGATAAATTATTATGTATAATTACAAAATAATTATAAAATAAAGAATAAAATAGATAGCTTTGAAATATAATATTCAGCTTTTAAATTATAATTTTTACAGTTTTTAATTTCAATTTTTTACTTTAACTAAAAAACAATTCACTGTTTAAAAAAAATTATTTAACTTGGAAAAAAACAGTGGTGTACCGTGGTATTTTTTCGTTAAAAAACTTAATATGATTATTTATACGCACAGTCCTAGTAGATCTAAAAATATGTTATTGGTACTGGAAAATGATTTTTAATACCACATATAAGTGTACCAAACTTGAATAAAATGGGAGAGAGAGAAACATACTACTTCTCTTTTACACCAATAGTATTTCCGGACACTCGGAGAGAGAGAAAGTACTATCCTTAGAGCATATAGATATGAAGGGAGAATACTGGTCTGAAAGTGTCTACAATATCTGTGCGAGAGAGAAAGGTATATGTTCCTATGCGCAAGCGTTGTTTCCAAGCAACTGTTATTGCTATGCAGTTGTTACCTATTTTAAAAGAAATTTGGAGTTGTCATTGTCTGCCAGTTTAGCGCACGCGTATAGAGGACAAACAGGAATTACTATACCTTTCTCTCTCACACAATCTTGGGGACACTTTTGTTTCCCGGAAAGTATATACTATTCTCCCTCCATGTCTATATGCTCTAAGGTACTATCTCTCTCTACGAGTGTCCGAAAATACCATTGGTGCAAAAGAAAGAGTTGTATGTTTCTCTGTCTAACCTCCTCCGGACGCTGCTGCTTACAGAAACTATAGGCAATTGCCAGTCCATATCTATAAGGTCTATGGTTATAACTCTCGTAGCGTTTACACATCTTCTTAAAACCGGATTTGTAAGTCTACTCCTTCTCTTCAGCAGAGGAGTAGCGTTACTACAACTGGTGTAATAACATCCGCTTAAAGCCATTTACACGGCATCTAACACCGGTAGTTACAACAGCGGTTGTTACTAAACCGGATTAACGTTGCCGTGTAAACGTATTCAATGAGATGTTCTAAGACTGGCCAATCACAGCCGTTCCATTCTTCAGAGGAATAGCTGTGATTGGCCAATCTTATAACTACAGATGTCATTAAACTCGATTTAAGGGTAACGTGTAAACGTACTCATTGTTGCTGATTCTTTCAAGAACTTAGGGTATAAACACACAAACTTGCATAGGCGCATAAGCGTATGCATAAGAAATTCGATTGGTTTATTTTCTTATGCATACGTTTATGGACTAATCAATTTTCTTATGTATATGTTTATACGCTATGCAAATTGTGTGGTTATACCCTTAGGGCTATCACACACAATTAGACATAGCTGCATATGCATAATATAAGACTGGACCAATGAGCATCGAACATAAAGTCGCATAAAATCGCCATATTAATTTATATAATATGCTCATTGGTCCAGACAGTCTTATGTTATGCATATGCAGCTATGTCAATTTGTGTGTGAAGGCCTTAACAGTCATGACAAATAATTAGAGGCAATATGTCTAGCTTTTTTTAACTCGGACATGGCTTTAGATGGAAAGGCATTAATAACGCCATCTGTACATACATAATTATAGCCTTTTGTAGTGCGTTCCTCTCAACGTTTCGTCGCGCGTCTAGCAATCGCGATAAACATTGGGATGTTTCTTCTTACTACAAGCTTGTATTCGCGCGAATTAGTCGTTCTTTTTTAATTAATTTTTCATTAATTATTGCGAAGAAGATCACAAAATAGTAGAGGATTTTTCTACTCGGTTTAATCTGCTCTATTTGCATACGAGAGATGGGAACGATTATTATCGGACACCCTGTATGTTTCATGTTCATATGTGTAATAATAATTTAATGAACTACTCACCATTTTAAAGCTAGCATAATTTGTAAGTAGCTTGGAATAATAGCATATTTTTCGTTGCATCTCATTGCTATTATGATTTTGTCAGCTACGGCGTTTGGACTCAGAGTTGGAATATATCTACATTACATTTATATAAAATCTACATTACACAGAAATGAAATATATCTACATTAAATTTATATACAAATATAACCATCTTTAAAAGTAATTGCGTCAAATGAGAAATACATTTCCATCAAATATTTTAAAAGTTACATACATAAAATATTTTAATTAAATAAATTATTTAAGTAAATAGAGAGAAAAAGCATATATATGTATACTCAGATAACAAAATGCTAGCAATATGACAACTACCCAGATAGCCAAATCTGTCAAGAGCATGTATTAAAACTGTGTGCTATATATTTTTGCCAGCAAAAAAATTGCAGATTTTATACAAAACTTGTTATATCAGATAATGATAGCAGAACGTTGGCAGAAATGTTATAAAATCTGCTGACATAATTTGGCAGCAAGTCAGTAGCAGAAATCAAGCAGGATTTGTATAGAATTATCATAGCAGATTGGTAGTAGAAACCGAGCAGGATTTGCGCAACGCAGTTTGGTGTCAGATTGACGGCAGAAATCGAGCAAGATTTGCGCGCGCACAATCTGATGGCAAATTGACAACAGGATCTGCATTTTGCAGTTATTTAATAGTTCCTTCACCTACCGCTATGTGATGTATTTTCTCGCAATCAAATTTCTGTTAAAAATAGATATAAAGTCTGCAAGTCGTGGCTATTAATAAAAGATCAAAAGTATATTTTTCTATCAGTTTAATTTTTGATATCTGACAAGTCTAACATGAGAATATTAAACTTATTAGAATCAATAGGATATACATGAAAAATTATCCATTTACTTTCTATTTAAAGCATAAAGCAGAATTTAATTCTCATATAAATTATATCTTAAATTTGATAAATTATATAAATTTAATTATTTTTACAATTTATTTTATTAATTTAATTAATAGATTAAATTGAACATTTAAAATTGCTATGTGAGATATAACTACATACAATATAATATGTTATACATTAAATATCATATTTATGAAAAAAAAATTATAAGTAGCGGATAACACGTCTTATGCATCTGTTATATTCATCGAAAAATATTGAATTTTATTATACTTATATATTCAAATGGTAAGGAACTGTGCAGATCCTGCTCGATTTCTTCCGCCAATCTGTTATTAGATTGCGTTTGACAGATCTGCTCGGTTTCTGCCGCCAATCTGCTGTCAGATTTTGCTTACTAACTATGCTAGAATATCATCAATTGCGGACACAGTGGATAGGAATCTGCTGTAAAGTCATGATTAGATCTGCTGTCATACTGCCGACATGCTGCTAACATTTTGCTATCTGGGTAGCAGTGTGCCAACAGGAAATTCAATCCCAACTTTATAGTATAGCTTGCTAATATGAAATATCGACATTGAAAATGCAGTAAGCATCGACTATTGTTTGCTATGTTATGATAGCAGATACAGTAGCAAAATTTTAAGCAAAGTCTATCATATTGACAAAAATGTAACAGAAATTAAGCATGATCTAATGTCACATCGTGACAGCAGAAACATGACAAGAATGCAACATAATCTATTAATAACATGCTGTCACGATGTGACAACAAACCACAAACTTCCATACAGAGTATCCGGTAATAATCGTCTCACCCGTCGAGTGCGGATAGAGCGGAAACCGAGAAAAGTCCTCTACCATTTTGCAATCTTCGCATTAATTAATGAAAAATTAATTAAAAAGTTTGTCCGTCTACAAGCGCGCAACGAGAAAAGAACCCAATGTTACAGTTGTTAAGCGCAATACATATAAATAAACTTGATTATTAATCCTAAAGCAATAATGCCAGATTCGGATCACGGATCAAGCCAAGTTGTAGTGGAAGAGATACAAATACAAGCGAAAACCGCGTGCGTGTGAGCGCCGACGGTCACATGTACGCGATTTTTATTTGTGTTTCATTATCTGTTCCACTCTTAGAGCATATAGATATGGAGGGAGAATACTGGTCTGAAAGTGTCCACAATATCTGTACGAGAGAGAAAGGTATAAGTTCCTATTCATCTTCTGTGCGCAAGCGTTGTTTCCAAGCAACTTTTATTGCTATGCAGTTGTTACCTATTTTAAAAGAAATTTGGAGCTGTCATTTATGTCTGCCAGTTTAGCGCACGCGTATAGAGGACGAACAGGAATTACTATACCTTTCTCTCTCGCACAATCTTGGGGACACTTTTGTTTCCCGGAAAGTATATACTATTCTCCCTCCATGTCTATATGCTCTAAGGCCGGGTCTACATTGGTCGTAAAATCGTAGATCGTAAGAAAATTGACCAACCGCAGTCGATTATTTCAAAAATAATCAACTGTGGTTGGTCAATTTTCTTACGATCTACGATTCTGCGACCAATGTAGACCCGGCCTAAGGTTCCACTACGACTTGGCATGTTGTGCGTTTCGAATCTGGCATCACTGTGCACGACTTAAATCTGGCATTGAGTTCATTTACATGTCACTCTTGTGTTTAATAACATCCATAGTTCTAAAACTGGCCAATCACAGCCGTTCCATTCTTTAGAGTAATAACTATAGATATTAAACTCGATTAAGGGTGACGTGTAAACATACTCATTGTCTCAATGTTTCATCGCGCGTCTAATAACAGCGAAACATTAAATTGTTTTTTCTCGCCATGCGCTTGCAGGCACGCGAATTGGCCGATATTTTTTAATTAATTTCTTATTAATTATTGCGAAGATCACAAAATGGTAGAAGACTTTCCTACTCAGTTTAACCCGCTCTATCTGCACATGACGGGTGGAGCGATTATTACCGGACACCCTGTGTAGAAGTTTGTGCAACAAACACACGACAAGGATAGATCTATTAGTTCTTAAGAGTAGAAATGCAGTAAAAATCGATAGCTTATTATTACATGGCAGTAACACATGATAAAAATAAAATGTCTGATATAAATACAATTATATTAATATAGATATAACAAAATTGATTATTATTATTGCATAATTATTAGCGAAATCGCCAATTACTTTTAATTTTCCAATCATATAGTATATAATATTGCTTACATTATATTATAGTTTACTCTCTTTCTCTTTTCTATATAATATAAACAATTGACATAGGTAATTAATTAATAAAATAATTAAATTTAAGTAATTAATTAATTTATTAATAATATGGAAAAATCAAGATTATTTTATATAGGATTTGAACTATTATTTTGCATTTTAAATAATTAATAAGCGGATAATTGTCCATTATTCTACCCGGTTTCCAATCAACCAGGTTTAATATTTTGAATTTTGTATTAGAATTGTAAATTAAATTTAGAAATGTACTGAGAGGCATATTTCCGCTGGAAGCGACCGTGTGTCAGACGGCGCGGCGCCAGGGGTAAGCGCGGCGCCACGGGGCGGAGGACATGTAGATAGTAAATGGGCAGAAGTGTACCGGCCGAAACAGAGTTTCTATTTTGATCGTCCCCAAAGACAATACATGGTAGCGTAAAAAGAGAGAAAAAAGTCATTCGACAATTAAGAAGAATAGGGGAAAACTGTCGAAAGGAAAAAAAGAAGCCGAAGTAGATAGAAGACGAAAATAGTATCGGTCAAAACGAACGATAGTGATATAACCTAAAAATGGCAGAATCACCAATAAACAGTACAGTTAGACCTCTAGATGAATTCAATTTTACAAATTCTGCTGACTGGCCAAGATAGATTCGTTGTTTCAATTTTATCGGGAAGTAACAAATCTGGAAACAGCGTCAGGGAAAAAACTAGTCGCGTCCTTATTATATCACATGGGCGAAACGGCTCAAGAAATATACGATTTGTTTAAACTCGGAGAAGCTGATTAAAATAATTATAACAAAATTGTCGAACGGTTCGAAGCAAAATTTATCGTAAAACGTAACATAATTTATGAAAGAACCATGTTTTACAGTCAACAACGCGAAGGCGAATCAATAGACGAATATGTAACGGCGCGGCGCTACATATCGCAGCAAAATATTGCGATTTCCGTGATCTATATGACGAATTTATTTGCGATAAAATTGTGAATGGTATTCGCGACAGGAAAATGGCGGAAAAACTACAACTTCGAAGCGATCTGACGTTAAGAATGGATATCAAAATGAGCAAGCAAGCCGAACAAGATAAAAAGCAGACAAAGAAGCTGAATGAAGCGACATAACCAAACAACATCAACAAGGTTGACACGTGCAAATAAAAAAAATCCGATTTCTGGAAGAAAAAAAAAAGGAAAATACTTTTCATTCAAATAAGGAAAAAAAGAAGAAAGGGAAAGTTACAAAAGATTCGTCGGGAATTTGCGGAAGATGCGGAGGAGAGCCACATCCCTACGAAGAATGCCCAGCAATAAAAACTACTTCCCATAAATGTAAGAAAATTGGGCATTACGCAAAAGTTTGTCGCAACTTGCGACAGTTCGCTAGGTTGATGATAAGGACGATGCATTCATTGCAGCGGTAAACATGACAAGTCGACAGAGACGTTGGGATGTTACCGTGAAAATCTGCGAACAGGACATCACGTTCAGGGCAGACACAGGTGCGTCTATAACTTGTATATCAGAAATCACATATTATGAAATGTTTTCAGATGTCAAGCTGCAAAAACCACAGAAAAGATTATTGAACGCAAATAGAGGCGAAATGAAGACATTGGGATTTTTTCGGAATTCCGTCCATTACAAACAAGGAGCATGGCTGATCGAAATTTATGTCGTACGAGGCCTGGGGCAGGCTCTACTGGACGGAGATACATGTGAGAAACTGGGGATTATCGAACGCGTCGGTGCAGTTGCGGAGACAAAAACTACGTTAGAAACGCTTAGACTAAAGTCAGAACCTCGGATGTCATTCGATCCGCAAACCAAATACCCAAAGTTATTCGAGGGATTAGGGCGATTCAAGGTACCGTATACAATCCGTACGCGACCAAATGCGAGCCCCTACGCATTAACAACGTCGAGATGAATTCCGATTCCATTGCTAGAAGAAATAAAAACCAACTTGGATAAGATGGTTTCACTCGGAGTCATTACACCGGTAGAAAAACCAACGGAGTGGTGTGCAGGACTCGTCCTGGTACCCAAAACAGACGATACCATTCATATGTGCATAGATTATACGCAACTTAATCGCTACGTTCTGAGAGAGATCCACCCGATACCAGTTACAGAAAATATTCTTAGACGATTGGGAGAAGCTAAATATTTCTCCAAATTAGACGCAAACCACGGGTTTTGGCAGTGTGAACTAGATACAAATTTACAGAAGTTGACAACGTTCATCACACCATTTGGACGCTACATGTACCTGAGATTGCCATTTGAAATCAACGCCGCACCAGAAGTTTTTCAAAAAAGAATGTTGCAGATCCTAGAGAGACTAAAAGGAGTTCAAGTCAACATTGACAATGTGCTAATCTATGCAAAAACGGTCAGAGCATGATGAATATTTGCAAAAGGTACTCGAACGTCTCCTAGAAGCCAAATAACACTCAATGCAAAAAAATGCATATTTTGGACCACAAAAATTAAGTTTCTTAGGACATATAATTGACGGCAACGGTATACATATCGACGAGAAACAAATAGAAACCATTAAGAAAATGGGTGAACCGGAAAATTTATCCGAGCTCAGAAGTCTGCTAGATTCCGTCAATTACTTAGCACGTTTCATACCCAACTTGGCAACAAAGGCTCACGCTCTCAACGAGTTATTGAGTGAACGAAACAAATTCCAGTGGGGACCACAACAGCAAGCAGCATTTCAAACCATCAAAACCGAAGTTACAAAATCACCAATTTTGGTATGGTTTGATCCGGCACGAGAGACAGCAATAACAGCAGATGCTTCAGCCTATGGCGTAGGAGCTGTTTTAAAACAAAAACAGGACGACGGAAAATTTCGATCTATAGCATACGCAAGTAAAACGTTAAAATACCAGAAGAATTGGGCCCAGATAGAAAAAGAAAGATACGCTCTTGTATGGGCATGCGAACGATTTCGTGATTTTATTACAGGTATAACGGTTTGTCTGGAGACCGACCACAAGCCACTCGTATCAATCTTTACTACTAAGGAACTCGACGAAATTACACCGAAACTTCAAAGAATGCGACTTCGACTAGCGAGATACAATTATACAATAAAGCACATTCCGGGGAAGGAGGTAGGAACTGCAGACATTCTTTCAAGATGTCCATTACCAAATACAGAAGAAGACGGAAACATAGAAGAAAACCTCGAAGCCTGTGTCACGATCTATGTTCAAATGGTTAAAAGGCTCAAATTTCATTTTCGGATCAGAAGCTAAGCGATATCGTGGAGTTGCAAAACAAGGATCTGATCTGTGCAAAACTTAAAGAGTTTTCAGAACAAGGATGGCCTAACAAGAGTAAAATAACGTCGGACATCAAAAACTTTTGGCAAGCAAGAGACGAGATTGCAGTCGAAAACGGACTCCTAATGAAGGGATCAAGAATCATTATACCTGGAGAGTTGCGTCACTATATCCTTGATAGAATTCATGATGGACATCAAAGAATAGCGAAATGTCGGGCACGAGCACGAGTATCAGTTTGGTGGCCAAGCATCGAGAACGATATAGAGACACTTGTGAAAAAATGCTTTCAATGTATAAAGGAGTCATCGAATGCCCGAGAGCCACTTATGCCAGCCGACTTTCCAAAATGGCCCTGGCAAAAAATTGGGATAGACCTTTTAATCTAGAACAAAAATGGTATTTATTTGTTTCTGATTATTATTCCAGATATCCGGAAGTGAAGCAATTGCGAACATTGAAAGAATCGGAAGTTATTCTACACCTCAAATCCATCTTTGCACGTCACGGGATACTAAAGGTCATCTACAGCGATAATGGAACTCATTTCGGACCATTACTCAAATCTGTGTTCTCCCAATTTGCCAAACAATGGGGATTTATCCACAAAACATCCAGCCCGAAATTTCCACAAAGCAACGGGTTTATTGAAGCAGGAGTAAAGATCATTAAACGCAGCCTAAAGAAATCGAGAGACGTATACGAAGCGCTCTTAAACTATAGAGCAACGCCACTGTCGAACGGATTTTCCCCAGCAGAATTATTAATGGGATGCCGATTGTAAACAACCGTTCCAATGAAATCCTCATTACTGAATCCGTCAACGCCGGATCCGAAACAACTAGCGGGAAAAGAGAAAAACCGTATCGAGACCCAAAAGCATTACTATGATTGAAAACATGGCACACGGAAACTTGAAGAGCTGCGAGGAACTACAGTCTGGATCATTGATCTGAGACGTTCCGGAGTCATCGAAAAGCGAAGCAAGGAGCCGAGATCATATATGTCAATACTGAAAAACGATATACAATACGACGCAATCGGTTCCACCTCATTCCACTTAAGGGGGAAGAGGAAGAAGAAGGTGACACATACGATTTAGAGAACATAATGCCAAATGAAACAGAGACGCCGAGAGGAGCGGATCAACAAGCGGAAATTTCAGCACAAATACCCCCTGCAGCGACAACTCAATCGGAACAACCGACTACAAGAAGTGAACGTGTGTCGAAAAAGCCAAAAAGACTTATCAAAGATTGTTAAATTTTTATTAATCCACTGTTATACTTAAAGGGGAAAGATGTACTGAGAGACATATTCTGGCTGGAGGCGGCCGTGCGTCAGACGGCGCCAGGGGTAAGCGGGGCGTCACGGGGCGGAGGACATGTAGATAGTAAATGGGCAGAAGTGTATCGGCCGATTAAACAGAGTTTCTATTTTGATCCCCAAAGACAATACAAAAAATTAAACATTTTTAATCTGATTAATCGCATTTTGCAGTCTTTATATTCGTCTGAAAAACTGAAATACGAAATAAATATGTCGTATAGCGGTAAACAAAACAACTATGACCAATATTACTATATACAAAATATCTCACAACCTCCATATAATATTTTAATAACATATTTTATAGATAAAATATAATTAAAAATTCTAGTACAAAAATATAGAGGCCACAATAGTTTCTAAGTTATGAGCAATCGAAGTAACTTACCAATTGGTTATTTGGTATTAATTTTTACAAGTCAGGTGATATTGATTTTTACTACATACACTCTAACTTATTTTATTTTGTTATTTTTTATATGTAGATATTATATATATGTGTGAGCATTTTATGACATTTAAGTAACATTTATGCATATTATTAACATGTTAGACACAAGCATTTATACGCTTGTTATTTAAGTTTTTTAAATAACAATTTATGGCACATCTCTCGACCTTTTGTAATCCATAGCGGGAATAGAATGGATAAGAAAAAGCATCTTGTAAAGAATGAACAAATGCATGTATGCAGGCTTGATCTACGATACGCTATAATGTGTCCTCTTAATTTTTGTGAGCAGTATATTTTGCATATAACAATTTTCTAATATTAGCTAATCGTTTTAATGTCCACAAGACAAAATAAAATTAGCTGTACAGTAAAATAAATATTATTTGACTTGTGAAATTCAATAACAAATCGATAACAGATCATCATGCGCGTGTGTAGTTATACGCATAGGCTTAAGTGCGCGAATTTTACGTGATATTTATAAACTTTGATTTAAAAAACTATTGTGACTTCAATATTTTTGAATTAAAATTTTTGCCTCTAGAATATACTATTAAAAATATTGTACAAAAATTGTGAGATGCACACACCTGTATATATCTTATATAAAATGTACATATTTCTGCCATTATCTTATGACAATGCTGTATTTCTGCTATATTTTTGTTTTAGCTTTTAAGTCGATAATTCATACAGAGTGTCTGGTAATAATCGCCTTACCCATTAGTGCAGATAGAGCAGGTTAAATTCAATAGGAAAATCTTCTATCGTTTTGCAATTTTCGCAATAATTAATAATAAATTAATTAAAACAGATCGATTAATCTGCGCAAGCGCAAACGCGCAACGAGAAAAAACAGTCCAGTGTTACGTAGTTACTAAACGGGTGGCGAAAAAAGACTGCCTAATGTTTCGCGGTTATTATGCGACGAAGCATTGGGATTAATAATCAAATTTAATTATACAGGGTATATCAGAGCGATCGTATCAGCAGTTTTTTGAGAAAATTACGCATTTTCGTGAAAAATGTTTCATACAAAAGTTATAGGGCTCTAACGCACTTTTCCAAAACACTATAATAAAATATTTTTTCATTAAGTACTTCTTGAGTTACGAGACTTGAAGTTTACAGTATTTTGACATAAAATACAAAATATCTATGAAACATTCAGTTTTCGGTAATCTTGTCTTAATACTTTTATGCACAGAATAATGAGACCAATTAATTGGTGTAAAAAAACATATAGTTGCTTTAAAAAAAAAAGTATGTAATTTGCAACTAGCAATTCTCTTGAAAATAACCATGTGTTTTCTTTGTACCAAATCTTGTGATTGTTTCATAAGATATTTTGTATTTTATGT
>NW_028141160.1:2460848-2544453 GCF_030444845.1 Prenolepis imparis
TACTTACAAAAATAGTTCAAATAGCTATAAAAGGATTATAATATATAATAGAAAAAAATTGTCAAAATTATATTACTTAAAATATTTTATGCTATTTTTTCCATTTAATACTAATTTGTATACAAGTTAATGTTAGAAATTATAGCTGGATGTGTGTGTGTATGTGTGTTTAACATACCTACTATTATATCTTCAACCTTTTACAAGAATAAATTTATTTGTTATACGTCCTTTTATAACTGTAAATCAAATGTTAATGCAAATGTGAAATAATAAAAAGATTAAAAAAAAAAAATAAAAAGTAGCAGTAAAAGTTGCGATTATTCAAATAAAAATTGTAAAATATGTCTTTCAGAATTGTGATCCAAAAATTAGAGAAGTTACATTATCACATATAAATTGAAAATTAGAAATGTATGAAAATACCACAAAAATAAAATGAAAACGATTAGAGACAAGATGATACAAGATTAAAATCATCTATTTTTAGATTATCCAGATCTTCCAATTAAAAAGATAATATCAAAGTATAATAATAACCTTCGACCTACGATCAGGACTGTGACTGTCTGTTAGATAGAGATCTGTTAGATAGAGACAGTCGCGCCATTTGCTTACTTACTTTTTTTTAGAAGTAGGGATAGCGCAGTCCATATTTATAGATCGATGAGAGTAATGCTAATGCTAAAACGCGCCAAATGTTAGGAACAGATAAAAACAGAAATACCATCCCATGAATTTGCACGCGTATCAGGATATATTCGATACGCGCGTATGTCTTTAAATATTTGCGTATTATGACTGTTAATTGTATACTGATGCTATTTTACTAGTCTTGTGGCATTTTTTCTTGCATCCATACTTGATTGAACTCTTTTAACATTCTTGCAATATTCTTTCCTGCCTTCTTTAATAATTTTACAGGAATGCCATCACTTTCGCATGCTTTGGTGAGTTTGTTGATGGCTTATTTAACTTCTTTCATGATTAGTGGCAGGATTTCTCCATTGTCATCCTAGTCTCGCTCGATTTCGATAACTCAATCTATCCCTGTCGTTTCGCCGGGATTTAACATCTTCGTGAAGTAATTAGTCTACCTTGTTTTAATTCCTTGCACTTTTGATCCTTAGCTCAGATCGATCTTTGCTTTGCTTGGTTCTATAGGCTTCGTTTTTGTGCTCTATGATTGCGCAGCATTTGTCGTCAAATCAGTCAGTTCTTCTCTTTTGTGGCTTCAAGCTGACTATTCTCATGGATGATTTTCTTAAGATTGTCTCGCAATTCATCAACGGAGAATCCTATCTTCCGAAAGTGATAGCGAAAATTCCTCTTCATATCATTTTGCTTGCAGTATACTAGAGACTATAAATAGTCTAACCATGCGGTCTCGCTTTCTGATTGGTCCATCATATATCTTCGGTAAATTTCGAAAGGCATTAGTGTGTTCTCGTCTATTCAACACAGCTGGTTTTGGGAAAATCATCAAAGTCTTTTGTTAGTGTTTGATTAGTGTTTGTGGTTGTATAAATTTATTATTATATTTTGATTGGATGCTCAGCCTTAATTTTGTAAAAACTCTACTAAATTTAATTTCGCTGAAATTGCTTCTCAACGAATTATGCACATGCATCAACCGAGATGATGAACTTATTGCTTTCTCTCTCGTGTGATTTTGTACATAAATCACGATAATCCCAGTTATCATCCAAACTCTTATTATAAGGTCAGTATATCTGCTAATAAAGATTCCTGTCTTAGCTTCTCGATGTAATACTTCTTTTTCTTTACGAGCCTAGTAATGGATTTCTTCGCATCACTTATTCTGCATTGAAACCTTGCCCTGATGAAGTAATGGTACGAGTCGCAATTGGTAGCTCTCATAACGTCTAAAGTTCTACGTCTGTGATGTTGGTTGCTTATTATCAGATAGGCGATTTGTGTATTCGTCCATCAAGGTCCATGTTCTTTTGTGATCGTAAGATTCGAAGATTGTTGAAGTAATCATCATATCTTTACTGAATGCGAAATCGTTGTTATTGCTCACCTTATGCAGACTGTGCCAGCTTATTGTGCCCTAAAATGATTCCTCTCTAGCTATTTTTGCATTGAAGTCTCCTAAGACAATTTTCATATCGTTGGATAATAGGGAATCGTATAGCTTCTCCAAAAGAGTGTAAAACTCCTTTATCGGCGCATGGACGTTGATTAATACTTGTATTGAAAAATAGTTTTAATTTGTAGAGCATATATCCTTTTTATTGACTGGTTTAAATGCTGTGATTATATGCTTTATTATCTATGATGAATGCCACATCTCTGTTTCCCGATTCCTTTTTACTAGAAAATATAGCGTGGTTTTCATTTCCATAGGCTGCTTTCTTATTTGCTGAATAGTCGCTATGCCGATTTTTAGTTCTAAGAGTTCTGAGTGCTCCAATAATGTTTTCAGAGCTTCTGCTCTATACAACGACTTTACGTTCCTATAAAATAAACCGCCCAAGTAGCAAACTGATGTCATTAAACGTCAAAATGACTGATGATTATTTCATTCTGGAAATTCATACTTCTTTTTATCTTTTAATGAATATCATTTCCGACATCAATCACTTTCCATGGATATATGTTCTCATCCAAGATTACCACATTTTTCCATACGAACTCGTGATTAGTCAACCTGTGGTCTGTAATGACAGAACGCTATGCTTTATTTCTGTTAATGTGATTGCGATGCTCTGTTTTTAAAAGTCCACTTGTCTAGCCAACATATAAAGTAATTTCTACAAGGGATTTTTATTCCGTCTCAATTCATTCAGATTGTCACTATATACATGGATGAAACTTTGTAATTTATTTATACTCATATATGATTCTTGTTTAAATCACAGGCCATAGGCTTGCATTTTTCTGAGAATGGCGGAACGTACAAAATGTTGAAATAAGCAAGGTGTTCGATAGTTTTGTTATTGTTTAGACACTCAAATTTAAATTTTTCTTTTTATGTAATTCGAGTAATATTTTCAGATATTCTTGTAATATTTGGAATATGAACAAAAGTGGATATCTGTTGTTTTCTTATTTCTGAAGAATCTCGAACGATCACTTTTGTCTTAAGTCTACAAACTTGTCCATTTTTATCATGTAATAATTTAAATATCTATTTTGAATCAATTGTATTTTGGTATCCTGGATGTTATTTTCTAATTTCGTTTTTAACACATAAATTCAATTCATTTTGTATCACGTTAATCCATTTGTAAAATCGTGTCCTGGTTTTCTGAACCTATTTTTGAGAACGGGTTAGAATATGTTTCTGGGTAGGCCCTACCTGTCGTAAAAAGCGACTAAAAAGGCAATTTCCTATGTGGATTGAGTGACAGACTCACAACTCCTCCCCTATCCCCATAAAACGACTTTATAACGAAACCTCAGCGAAAGCCTCGGAATGATCGGATTCAACGGCAGACCCGAAAACGAAAAACGCCAGATAGCAATAAGCATACGTTATTTTGATTGATGTCTGAAATGATATTCATTAAAAGACAAAAAGTCTGAATTTTCCCTGAATAATATAGAAAGTCTGCACCACACTTATCTCACGTTGATGGAAGGTTTGTGGATAGTATAAACTCGACGGTCGATGTTGATATCATCTTAATTTATAATAGAATTTTTATGGCAGGCAGCTCAAAATATAAAAGTTATGTAGTCATAAACACATTTAGTTCAACTGACAATTAAGTTCCGACCATCATATCAGTTATTGGATGATACATATAAATGAGAGATCCGAGTCATAATCCTAAGAAAAAGAAAAAGAAGAAGAATAAGTTCCGATTTTTGTGACGCTCGATTAAATGTGTTTGGGCAATTAACTAACACATGTTTGGACGTTGTACAATGTTTCCGATCAAGTGCGACTAGATATTTCTGTTATCGACAGTTGGAACCGAAGGGAGAATTGTTGCTAATAACCGTTGTGGAGATCGCTGGAGCCATTGAAAGTCGTATGCATTATTTAGTTATATTTACATATTGATGATAGTCCAATCCATAGACTAAATATATTTATAGATTCAATCTATAGATTATCATTAGAAAAAGATTTGCACTTCGCTAGGCTCTAAATATCATTATTTCCGTTAGTTAAATTGTTAGATGATTAATTAGAGATTAAGAAGAAAAAAACAATAAAAACAACGAAAAAGCAAATATAAAAAAAACCTTTGAAAAAAATTTAATTGATATGTCGATGAGTCAAGATTTGGTGATAGTGGAAATTCCAACGATGGAAGAATACGGCACGGAAAACATTCTCTCATACTTCTCTCATACTATCATACTTCAACTATCAACTTTGCAGAAATTACAAAAAATTGATTACTTCTAATAGAAAATTTTTGAATAATTTTGATTTTGCTTTTTTATTATAACTAGAATTAGCTTAAACTGTTTGAATATAAATAGGAAAAACAATCATATTATATCAAAAGTTATATTCTTGATACTTAATGATAGCCACAACCTATAGAATTTTAATTCATGGCAAGCTTTTAGAGAATAGTATTTTATCAATTGAATATTTTGGAAAGAAAGCCAACGAATCGGAAAACAAATTTTCGTAAGAAACATATGCTAGAAAAGATTCAAGAATCCGTATACTTATAGACACATACTTATTTTATATGTCTATAAGTATATGCGAATATACTTATTTTAATGTCTAAAACTCTAGCGTTTTCAGATTCAGTAATATCATCATTTAATTTACAAAATTATTTACAAAAAGATATATACAATCTTTATCATCTGCAGTCGTTTAGTTGTTATTAGTTGAGAATAAAAAACTTGAGAATAAAGAAAATTTTCAAATATTAAAGCAAATAAAAATAATAAAACGAAATGGAGATTGATGAAATAAATTTACATGAAAAAAATAAAGAAGATAATAATTAATTATATTTACAATTACATTGAATCTTTTTTCTTTAATTATATCTTTTTCTTTGATTATATGTGAAGATAGATTAAAATAATATTAAATAATAAGTATTTAAATTAAAAATTTTTTTAATTAAAATTTTTTAAATTAAAGCCAAATTATTCTTTAATCATGTCTATTAAATATTATTAATTATTATTTCATTTAATTGTAATTATTTACAAACTGCAACTTATTTACAAAATGCAAAAAAGATTTAATTTTTTTGTTTTTTTATTCTTAATTTGTTTACACAATTTTGAAGAATTTGGTTATAATTTATGTATAATTAGTTATTATATTGTAAATGCAATAAAGTAAAAATAAAGTTATTGTATTATAACTTCTAAATATCTTTTTTTTGCCCCTCTCTTCTCTTTCCATATGCACTTAAAAATTTTTAAAATATAAAAATTAAAAATGTATTTTATAATATTTAAGCGTAAGTAGAGCGTAAAGTAAATAATAAAATTATGTGTGCGTGCGTGCGTAAAAATTAATGTTTTCTCTCAAACTATGCATGTTTTTTTTACATACGGTATTCAATTTTTTTATTAAAGAGCTTATAAATGTTTAGTTTTGTATTTTTAAGGAATATTTCTAAAATCTAAAAATTATTTTTATAAAAATTCAAAAATTTTGTTTAAAATATTTAGTTCTTAGATCACTATGCATTGTTTAATTAAATAGATGAGAACAATAATATAAACTCATTGTAGTTTTCCATAATACACATGACATACGAGCGAATGGAATGAAGTGAAGTGGAAAAGAGCAGAGTTGGAAAGTGGATGGCAAGATCCAATCGAGAAATGACCGTGACATCGAGATGTAAAAGTCTACTATTGCTGCGCGGAGTTTCTTTCACGACGTTACTCGATGTAACCCACTTTTACGAATATGTTTTTCTTTTATTCAGCCTTATCAATCTTTGTTTACAGCTTATTAATTTTATTTTTTATTTATTTTATGTAATTATTTATTTTAATTCTTTTCTCTCTCTCTCTCTCTCTCTCTCTCTCTCTCTCTCTCTCTCTCTTTCTCTCTTTCTCTTCTCGATCTTAAAGATAAATCGGATTAGAAATCTACAAAACAAGAAATTAGAAAGCGATTTGAATCTCTGAAATATTGTCTCTGTTTACATTGATATTTCATTACATTTTCATTACATTATTTTATTTACAATAGTGGAGATAAAAAACTATAATTATTTATTTTATCAAAATTTTAAAAATATTGAGATTCTTAAATAGCAATTATAGTAAAAGCGAGTTGACTCTTTGAAATATTGTTTATATTTACATAAATATTTCATTACATTACAATAGTGAAGATGATAAACTATAATTATTTATTTTATCGTCAATCACAACATTTTAAGAGTCTTAAGTTTCTTAAAAAGTAATAATCTTGATGTTAATCAATCAATTAATTGTCAATTCTTTAATTATTTGCCAAAATTGTACAGAAATATATTAAGTCACACATATATCACAATTTGAGCACAAATTTGGAATAAAATTAGGATCAATAAATGGTTTCAAACATTCTCATCAAGCGTTCACTGAAGCGTA
The DNA here is from genome assembly GCF_030444845.1 of Prenolepis imparis. NCBI lineage: Eukaryota > Metazoa > Arthropoda > Insecta > Hymenoptera > Formicidae > Prenolepis > Prenolepis imparis. The sequence continues at coordinate 2,467,401 of NW_028141160.1, forward strand.
AAACAATAAAATTCAGAACAATACAAGCAATAAAACACAATATGCTATATACAATATTTTTTTTTTTTTTTTTTTTTACAAAAAAAGATTAAAAGAAATAAAATACTAGCATTGGAGACTATGGCCTTATATAATTTTTTTTTATGAAGGAAGAGATTTTTATTGAATTGATAATAAAAGCATTAATAACTTTCAAAATTTAAATGTCAATATCAATATATAAATATAATGTCAATGTTATCATGCACTCGTTAATATTACAAATGTAAATTATTTTTTCTTTATTATATATAACGTTTAACAATGGTAACTGCATTGTTATTATTGAGGGCAAATATCATGCAATCATTATTGTCTTATCATATATATATATATATATATATATATATATATATATGTATATGTACTTGACAAAGATCAAGAATATTGCTATAAATGATTTACACACACTCACACACTTTTTCTGATCTTGTCAAATAATTTTCATATTAAATCGATACATTATATACATTTTTTTAAGCAGTTCGAGGTTGTGAACGTAATAATGAGGTTGTCCCCACTTCACTCCTAAATTGTGAAATTCAAGGCCATAGTGTATCGTTTTGCCATACATTAATTTCCCGTAGTCAGTAGAGGATTAGGCACATAGCAAAATGTAAGCAGTAAGACTTAACTTAAGAATTTCATCTTTATGGAATATTTCTTAAATTTTTAAACGGCTACCTTACTGCTCGATTGTGATTGGTCGATTCGTTTATTGCTCAAGTCTTACTGCTTACGTTTTCTTGTGTGTCACGATCCACACGAATAACCGGACAACAAGTTTAGCAGGTATAGAAGACATTTTGCGTGTTATTTAGAGAAGTTTACTATATATGTACATCCGAGAGTCAGAACCGATAAAGAAAAAGAAGAGAAATTCACTATTATGAAGTTCCAATATATATTTATTCTATTAGCTATGCTTTAACGAATCTTTGATAAATATTTTTTATTTTGTTAAATCATACGGGTACAATTTTTTGATCTTTGTAACTAAAAATAATAAAAACTTTAAACAATTATGAAAAAATTTATGTTTTTACACACATACACACACACACACACACACACACACACACATGTACACACCTGATACGTACATATATATGTATGTATATATGGATACAGAGTATCCTAAAATTCGAAGATTATTATAGCATGAAAGTTTGTGAAAAATTAAGTAATACAACTAATACATTTCATTTCAAGAAATAATTTCTAAGATGTAAGAATTTAAAGCTGGTTATTAGGCTATGTTTATAGAGTCGTAATTATATGTGTATACATTCATAATTATGTGTGTATACATATTACGTCACTAAATTAGCGTATACGCGATTTATATACGAATAGACGCTTGTCTAAATGTAACCTATGACTGGTTAACTGTAAATTATTATATCTTTAAAAACTACTTCTTATTGTTAGAACAAAAGAATTGCATGCACTTTAATTACTTAATTTTTTACTTTTTCATTCTTATTGTTATCGAAATTTGGAAGACTTTGTGTATACTTTTATGTGTGTATGTATCTGTAATATGTACTTATGTATATGTAAATGCATATTTTTTAAATTTTATAGTTTAGTATTTTATATCTTAATTATCTCTTTAATTTATTCTTATATATGTAGCAAATTTATTTTAGATAAAATGATGTGTAAAATGTTAATTTTAACAGAATGTTTTTATGTAGATCTATGTGAATTTCTCGATAAAAGTAATATTTAAAAAAATATAAATAAAGTATTCGAAACAATATTATATTATCTCTATATTATAAAGGAAATATATTAATATAACAAAAATTATTTTATTTTACTGATTCAAATAGTCAATAATAAGACATTGTGAATAAAATATATGAGTAAAATCAAATTGAAATTAACCAATTTTGCCAAAAAATTCAAAGCAAAAAAAATTCGCAAGCAAATCATCCATTAAGGAATTTAAATTAAGGAATTATTTGCGTTTGGCAAGCATACCGTGGTTGGCTGATGTATGTCGCAATGAGACTACAACATACTACAACATCGCTTGCACCTATCCGACCGGTTCTTGCACCTGACCAGCAGCAACAAGTAGGAGGAACGAAACGGAATGCCTCTCACTAATTCTCCGCGTGTATATATATATATATATATATATATATATATATATATATTTCATTTATTATTAATTATTATTTTATTTATAATGCAATTATTAGCAAAATGCAATAGATTTTAACTCGTTTGTGTTTTTCTAATTATTTCATTCTTAATTTGTTCATATAATTTTGAAGAAATTGATTGTAATCTATGTATATAATATCTATAAATATATATATATATATATATATATATATATATAATTAAAATAAATTATATATTGTATTGTAAATTATGAACATCTTTCTTTTTTTGTCTCTCTCTTTTTCCCATATGCACTTTAAAATTTATAAAATGTAAAAATTAAAAATGAATTTTACAATATTTAAACGTAAATTAAATAATAAAATTGTGTGTGTGTGTGTGTGTGCGCGCGTGTGTAAAAAATACATATACATAAATACATATATGTATATTCTCCGTGATAATTGGATGAGACAATTTATTTTTGAATTATTCAAGATTTTTGAATTTAAATCCAAAATCTCAAACTTACAACAGGTTGGATAATTAAAATATCATCGCTCACGGTATCGTAGTTGTGTCACATCATTTTGAAATCGATTGCAAAATCTTATTACAAAACTTATGAGTAAGAGAATTGAGAACATGCGAAATTTCTTTTCACGTCTTTCGACTTCGCGAGTGTCTTTTTTTTGCCTTTAAGGATATATGGGAGCTATCTAAAAATGGTACAAAATTCATAAAAATTATATAGATCGTTTTTTATTTTGATACTAAAGCTACTGTCAAAATTTGGATTTAATTCACTAACTCATTTAAAAGTTATTTCAATTTAAATTTTCACTAGTTTTACATATAATCTTATGAAAATTTGTTACTATGATCGATTATTACGTTAAAAATATCGAAAAAATAGTACTATGTATTTCAAATTTTTTACATATATAATTGGAATTTTAAGGAACAATGTTGCAAAATTACATTAACATTCACTAAACCGTTTAGAAGAAAATAATAATAATTTATTGAAACTCTGGCTTTTTCTCCGATTCCTGAGCATACGGTTGTGTCAACAGCTGAAAGTTATGAAATTAATCTATAGCGATTTTCTATAAGATGAATAGCGTTGGTACTTTTGTCTTCAACTGTATCTCCCATACATCCTTAAGAAAATTTTTAAATTGTTAATATCTTTTCAACAATTAATATATTTCAATTTATTTCATAAAATTTCAAAAAATACGTTATATACGCCAATAGTATCTAATCTTTTATTAATATTGATATAAGCGATATTATAATACTTATATAAATTTTTAATGGTGGATATTAACTTTGAATGATTTTTACTTACCCAAAAATGACTCATGATGTTGACATCCATTGTTCTGATAATAAGTTTGTCCGGAGTATCCAGCAATTTCATTCCCGTAACGATGCCTGCATTATTAATAAGAATCGTAACCTAAAAATAAAGTGTGCAAAAATAATTTATTTTACTAAAACAAAGAAATTATTATTTTGTGTATGAAACAATAAAATTTGAAAGCGAAAAACATAACTATGTACAATATTCTGAAATAATTTTATTATTGAAGATAGAACGGATAAAATTACTAAAAGATTTCTTTACTCGTAACTTTTAAAACAAGTCAAGTCCAGCCTAACATATTACAACATTATTGAGTAATATAGACTTTCATAAGTCGTTCGCAGAGAAGTACGCGTTAACGAATAACCTCGTCGAATCGCGAACTATTATATATATATTTGTCTTTTATGAAGACATCCTTTTTTTGCGTTCTATCGTACCTGCGATCTCTAACAATAATTTTCCAAGGTTAATATATGTACATTGATTAATTATAAAATTTTTAATAGGATACCCTATATAAAATTTTATTTTTTATTTTTTTATGAAAGAAAACTTACAATTATATATAGTTTTATTCAAAACATTCTTTTTGTCAAATATTTCTATGAAAAACATATGACGGTTTAAAGTTTCGACTTATAGCTACTTAAAGCACTCAGTGATCATACGAAATAAAAATCAGAACACTATTCTGTGACTGATTTAATATATTAAATGTTTAAAATGTTTATTATGGACTTGTAAACATATCTTTGTTCGAATTAACAAAATATTCCTAATATTTGATAGCATTTCCGGAGTCATCTGTCGTCACTAGATTTTTTTGTAGGGATATGTAAAGGACAAAATTATGTTTGAACCACTGATGACGAAAAGATATGAAATAGAGAATATGCGACGCTTGCGCTTCAGTGACTCCCGAAATGCTATTGAACATCTAATAAATTAAATAAATTAGAGTAGAGTGTTATGATTTTGATTTTGTGTGATTTCCGGCGCTTTAAGTAGCTGTAAGTCGAAACTTTAAATTGTCATATTTTTTCATAGAAACATCTGAATGTTTCGGATAAAATTGAATTGTTTTCTTTCATAGAATGTAAAAACGTAATTTTGTATAAGGTCCCATTTTAAATTAATATATATTACATATTGTTGCGTCCTTGGGTTTCATCCCTTAAGCGTTTCCGGGAGATCGTCGTCAGGAGGGTTGTTTAATAACAACCGGCGCGCAATTGTTTATCGGCGCCAGGACGGATTCGGTTTCGGGTTGTCGTGCCGTGAGGACGTATCCTCCGACAGCTGTTATAATTCACGCCTTATGCATATTCTTTTACTTTATTACATTACGTTGTGTTACATTATTCTCCTAATAAAGTTCTTTCGTTCCTTACGTGAGCATGTTCATTTCGGGTGCGAGTGAGCGTGAGTGTGTGAGACGCGGCGTGCCAGCGAGATATCGCAGAGTCAGTCCGTGGACGCAACAATATTAATTTACATATTAATTTACATTAATATACATATTAATTTTGTATTGTCCCATTAAAAATTTTTTTAAGATATTGGAATTTTTATTTTTTCTTAAAACTTCGAAATGAATGTCTATTAATTTTGTATAAATACTTATTTTTTTAATCGAAATAGTGTAAAATACCAAAAAGTGCGATTTTTGAAAAAAATTGAAAAAAATCGAAAAATAGTCTTAACAAATCGAAAATATTTGAATCCCCTCTTTGTCAATGCCTCAAAAAAATTTTTTTTTAATTTAAAATATAAATTTTTTTGAAAAAAATCAAAGATCTCATTAAAGAAAAAAAAATTTCGGTTAAAATTGTGATTAAAATACTATTAAACTTTCTTTTAAACACTATTAAATTTTCTTTTTTTAATTTTTTCAATATTTTTTCGGAAAATACATTCAAAAACAAAAAAAATGACCACCTCTTTAATGACAATATTTTTATTTTTCTTTAAGTTATAGATATTTGAAATTTTAAATCAATTTTTAAAAAATGTATAACTCGGAAAGCGATAGAAATAAAAATCTAAAAAAATTCATGGAAGCTACTGTCAATAGATACAAAAACATGAAAAAAAAATGAAGCAAATAAAAAATGGTCGGGGAAAAAAATTGTTGATTTGATATGGAATGCCCCATATATATACAGGTTGTTCCGTTTTAATCGATCACCTTCAAAAACTTTTTTAATTTTGATTGTACAACAAAATGTTTCAAACAAAAGTTGTTTGATTTGAAGAGGGACAGAAGATGGCGTTATTGACTTTTTTCTAAAGAGCACTTTTCAAAGTCATTTGAAGGTCATATGTTTTTTGAAATTAAACCATCATATTTTTTTCATATAAATCGATTTCTTGCAGTATTCAACACAAAAAGTTGTAAGAATAAGATGATCAAAAAATGAATAATTTACGAGATATTTTGTACTTTAATGTGACATAATTTTACATAAACTATAAACAATTTTGTAAAATATTTATTTTCCGACGATCTTACCTCAATACTTTTATATATAAAGTAATGAAAGAAATCAACTGGTGTAAAGAAAAACACATAGTTGTTTGTAAGCAAAAGTATGTAATTTACAGCTATACACTGAGCGAACCACTTCTAACAAAACTTACGTTTTTTTAGTGTTTTTTTTTTTAAACACTAAGAATATAAGGTTCGATATATATCAAATATAAATCGGTAATAGATAGGCTATTCGAGCCGTACGCGGATGTCGGTGCGTCGATTCCAACGAAAATTAATTTTTCGTTGGAATTAACTAATTCTTTAACATTTCTTTAGGGGGGACAGAGGGGATCTTTGGAATTAAAAATCTCGAATTGAGATTGTTCCGTAATAAAGTCTTGGTGGTGTACCAAGCAAAATGTGTGCCCCGTGCACAATTAGTGAATTCCAACGAAAAATCAATTTTCGTTGGAATCGACGCACCGACATCCGCGTACGGCTCGAATAGCCTATCTATTACCGATTTATATTTTTTTTTTTAGATTCTTCACATATTTTTCTTAAAAAAATATATATATATTCTTGTTTTATTTCGTAAAAATTAACTATTTTCGAGAAAAACACATTTAAACGATACAAAGTATCTTTTATTCAGATAATAGAACAATTTTGAATAATACGAAATTGCATGTTAAATTTATTGTGTTAAAACTTATTGAAATAAAATAGGTGTATCCGAAATTGCAAAAAATGCTCGATATGATTTTCCCCAATCTAACGTATTTTCGTGCACGACGAATTAATGACTGTTGTACCCACCCTTGGCTTTCCGACAAAATCAAAAAAATTACGCTATTTTAAAGATCTTTATTTAATATAAAAATAATTATTACAAATTATTAAAATCTACAGAATAATATAAAAATTACTTAAGAAAAATACTTTTCAAATTTTAACTTTAAAGACAAGTATCTCGATAAATATGTGTTATAAAAAAAATTTTTATAGATGAAATTATTTTATCTATTCTGCATGTCCACAAGAGTGTCTATCTTTACCAGGACACTCTGTATATACATACATATATGTATATACAATATTTGTCCCAAGAAAGAGAAAAAAAATTGCTACTAATTTTTATTCAGTAATTTTATTAGTAAAAGATAGATATCTGCAGCTTTTTGTTTTTCTCTTTTTTTGTCTGTCTAACTTATAATATAGAAAATGCATAGGATTGGGTCTATCTTTATGTCTATGATTCAGCATCAAAAACATTACGAAAAATGAGTATATTCTTTCTTGTTTTTTTTTTTATGTTGAATTATAATTATAATATAATGTATTATACAGGATTTTCCATGCGAATCACTGATATACAGTTAGATTCGCGACGTCATTTGGAGACGATTTTTTTTCAGCGAAAATATCAAGAGGTCATCATTTTTTGCATGTTCCCAATTTTTGCCATCTTATATCTTTGTAACTAACAATAAGCCTTATAAATTAAAATTCTATTAAAATAAACTCTATCTGAAATTAACTGAAGAATGTGGTTTTGTAAATATTTTATTTCCACAAGACTTTTTTAGTTTGCAATAAACCTTTTATTTTCAATCGCTTATAACTTGAAAATTATTGGTGCCTCGACATTTTTGCTGAAGAAAAGTCGTCTCCAATCGACGCGACGTCGGGAATCTACTGTAAATCAGTGATTCTGGCTATAGGACATCTTGTATAGTGTATTATTATGTTATTACCTTGCCGATTTCTTCCCTGATAATTTTGGCTTTTTTATATACATCTTCCCGGTCGCATAAGTCACAGACATAACCGTAACACGTACCTCCGACCGCCCGAACCAGTTTAATGGTTTCCTCGATGCCTAAAATAAAATAGAAATCTTTAATATTGCATTTTTACGTTTTGTTTGGCATATTTCAATAATGATAATTGTATATTATATAGAGTGTGTAAAAAGTGCCAAAACCACTTAATTTTACGAAAACTACGCATTTAAAAAAAATACATCAAAAGTTATAGAATTAAAAAAGTCTATTTATTAATAGCCTTATCAGTTTGACTTTGGGTAGCGTTTTTCAATAAGGTCAATTTGATTTTTTTTAATGGAACTACCCTATATTTTACGTAAATATATTGTAACATTCTGCATAAAAAATTATAAAGGTAAAATGGCCGAAAATTGAACGGTTTACGAGATATTTTATATTTTAATCTAACATATTTATATGATATATTATCTAACATATTTATATGATATATTATCTAACATATTTATATGACATATTTATATGATATTTTATATTTTAATCTAACATATTTATATAAAATACAAAATATCTCATAAAAAATATTTAGTTTTCGATAATCTTTTCTTAATACTTTTATGCATAAAATAATTAGATGAATCAATTGGTCTAGAGAAAACGCATAGTTGTTTTTTAAAAAAAAGTATTGTCACAATTTGTAACATACAACTGCATACTTTATCTTAAAAATAACTATGCGTTTTCCTTACACTTTTATTTGATTCGTCTAATTGGTCTATACATAAAAATATTAAGGTAAGATTATTGAAAATAGCTAAATATTTTACGAGATAGTTTGTATATTATATTAAAAATATGTCAGATTAAAATATAAAATAAATCGTAAATCGTTTAATTTTTGGCTATTTTATTCTTAATTTTTTATGTAGAATATTACAAGAAATCTATTTACATAAAAGAGGTAATTCTTAGGGGTAACTTAGGGTAGTTCTATTTAAAAAATCGAGTTGATCTTAAAATGACCTTGAAAAACGCCACCTAAGGTTAAACTGATAAGGCTAATAAATTTACCTTTCTAAAAGGCCGGTATTCATAGTCCGTTCTTATTTCAAGACCGTCTTAAGTAATGTCTTAAGATCCAAATACGGTTCTGTGATTGGTTAATCACATCTTAAGATTGTACTTAAGACAGTCTTAAATATAAGAACCGACTATGAATACCGGCCTATATCTTATAATTTTTGTATAAAACATTTTTTTTCTTGAAAATGCCTAGTTTTTGTAAAATTAAGGGGTTTCGACACTTTTTGTAAATCCTGTATACACTGTGCTCATAGAAAAGAAATATATATGTATATATATATACAGGGTATCCCAGAATGATGGGGACTAAATTCGTATGAAGGTAGAACGGACTAAACTGAGCCGAAAAGTCCTCTACCATTTTGCAATTTTCGCAATAGTTAACGAGTTATTAATTATTAAAAATCGCCGTATTAGCCCGGCCTACTCTCAAATGTAAGCGCATGGCAAGATGCGGTCGCCCAGCGCGATCGAGATTGCTAGGCTTGTAATTTGTAATAAACATTGCCGCTTGTAATAAACAACTCCTCGCGCGCCTAAGTCGAAATTTGTTCTCTCTTTCTTAGGACAAATATTGTATATATATGTATGTATATACAGAGTGTCCCGGTAAAGATAGACAATCTTTCGTAGACATGTAGAATAGATAAAATAATTTCATAGATAAAATTTTTTTTATAACACATTTATCGAGATACTTGTCTTTAAAGTTAAAATTTGAAAAGTATTTTTCTTAAATAATTTTTATATTATTCTGTAGATTGTAATAATTATTTTTATATTAAATAAAGATCTTTAAAATAGCGTGATTTTCTTGATTTTGTCGGAAAGTCAGGGGTGGGGGTACAACAGTCATTAATTCGTCGTGCACGAAAATACGTTAGATTGGGGGAAATCATATCGAGCATTTTTTTAGGCTGGGATAATACGGCGATTTTTAATAATTAATAACTCGTTAATTATTGTGAAAATTGCAAAATGGTAGAGGACTTTTCGACTTAGTTTGGTCCGCTCTATTTGCACACGAATTTAGTCCCTATCATTCTGGGACACCCTGTATACATATACAGGGTGTCCGGTAATTCACGTTTCACCTATCGTAGGCAGGTAGAATGGATCAAACCAAGTAGGAAAGGCCTCTACCATTTTGCGAAATTCGCAATAATTAATGAGAAATTAAAAAAAAAAGATCAGCCGCCTACAAGCGCGCGGCGAGAAGAGACAACCCAATGTTACGTAGTTACTATGCACGCAGCGAGAAGAGACAGCCCAATATTTCACGATTACTAGGCACGCGACGAAATTTAATTATGTATTGCGCTTAGTAAGTGTAACATTGAGCTGTCTCTTCTTGCCGCGTGCATAGTAACCACGTAACACTGAGCTGTCTTTTCTCGCCGCGCGCTTGTATATAGACACGTGAATTGGTCGATCTTTTTTAATTAATTTTTCATTAATTATTGCGAATTTTGCAAAATGGTAGAGGACTTTCCTACTCGGTTTAATCCACTCTATCTGCCTACAATAGGTGAAACACGAACCATTGGACACCTTGTATATATTTATATATATTATATGTTCAATTATATTGTGAAATTTAAGTAAGACACATTCCAGATTGCAGGTCACTGATGTAGAAGAAAAAAAGAAAGGCAATTCTAACATCTCTCACGAAATCATCGTTTATTTTTATATTAATTTAGATCTATTTTATTATTAGAGTACGCGAGCAGACACATCTAACAATAAGAACAATATCTTACTTTATAAAAAATATTGTTACAATCTCTTCAAAACATTTTTATTTATATATTGTGCACAAATATAATAATTACTTCTAACATGAAAATTGAAATTATAAATTCACGATAAAAATTTATGAAAATTTGTGAAAATTAATAATTTTTGCAATTATACCAAAAAAATTATGTAATAACTATTTAATTAAAAAGTTTAATACATTTCTTTATAATAATACACATTGATATTAATATTTTTTTATAATTAAGTAATTACGTCAAAAATAAATTAAAAAACAAAATAAACGCATACAAATATATTATCCTTAAAAAAATATATAAAATATATGTATAAAATTTGGATATTATATATATATGTGTATATAATATAACAATATATAGCATATTATACAATATACTGTGCAAAAATTTTGAGATAGAAAGTTTTGTCCTTACAATTCCTTTTTTGTTATCTGATTGTTCGCCTAAAGGCCTAAAGCAACTGCTCTCTTCACACATATCTATTAGATAAAAAATGCTAATACAATCATTTCTCGTGATACTTTCACTCCTCTGCAATCGATTTCTCTTAATAATACCTAAAATATGAGCATCTATCAAGAGATGCTTTGTTTATATTTAAAATAAAAAGTAAAAAAGTATAAAAATAGTTATTTGCACGTTAATAATAAATAAATTTGCAATGCATCTATTTTTTTACGAAAATTACGTAATGAAAAGAAAGTCCAATTTGTATATGTATTTATGACTGTTAGTTGCAAATTATATAATTTTTCTTAAAAACAACTATGTGATTTCTTTTCATTAATTGATTCCTTTCATTATTTTGTGCATGAAAGTATTAAGGTAAGGTCAAAAAATTAATATTTTACAAGATATATTTTATAGTAAAGATATATTTATGTAAAATTATGTCACATGAAAGTACAAAATATCTCGTAAACTATTCACTTTGGCCATTCTACTCTTATAACTTTTTAATATTGCGAAAAATCGATTCATATAAAAAAATTAGAGTGGTTCCATTTAAAAATCCTAGATTAAAAACAAATGGCTTTGTTTTCAATCTAGGTTTGAAAAAAGTATTTTGTAATTTGCAACATATATTTTTTTAAATTAACTATGTGTTTTTTTCACATCAATTGATTAGTCTCATTATTCTGTGTATAAAACTATTAAGGTAAGATTACCGAAAACTGAATATTTCACAACAAGATATTTTATATTTTATGTCAAAATACTGTAAACTTCAAGTCTCATAACTCAAAAAGTACTTAATGACAAAATACTTTATTATGGTGTTTTTTGAAAAGCTCTCGACATAAGCTACAAGAATATGCATTGAAAAATAAGGGTTTCCATTTAAGAAATTGAAAATGACCTTTATATGACTTTCAAATGATTATCTAAGGTCACATCAATGGCAAGAGGCACCCTCTTATCCATTCAAATCAATAACTAACTTTTGTCTGAAACGTTTTTTCGTATCTTTCATATTTTTTTACATAGATATTTGTCTGGGTCATTTAAAATGGGACATCCTGTATACAAGGCGTCTCTAAAGTCTGACCCAGTTCCTGGATCTCAGAAACGGCTTTAGGTATGGAAAGACATTTCAGACAAAAGTTCTAGAACATTAAGAGGGGGGGGGGGCAGATGATGGACTTGACCTTGAATGAAGCCTTTTCAAGACCAGGTCAATATGATCGATGTTTTCTTAAATGGAACCGCCCGATTTTTTATTGCATATTCTTATAGCCCTTGTCGAGACGTTTTCAAAACACTAGCTACTTAAGTAGGTCTTTTGCACAAGCTGTTCCCAAGATATGAAGCTTCAAAGTTGACATATCATCGACATTCGCATTACCCGATGTACACAGCGGGAAAGTTACTCGGTCGAATTTGTACATTACATGGCCCTAAAAAGGGTCGATTTTGTGAGTATTTCTTTAGTCAAAATTTTCTCTCCTCCTTTCTTCCTCTCCCCCTCTCTCTCTCTCTCTCTCTCTCTCTCTCTCTCTCCCTCCCCCTTTATTCTTTTTCTTTTTCTTCTAATTATTTTACTGTAAAAGGAAAAAGAAGAAAAATGCTAGAAAGAGGGAGAGAGAGAAGAAGAGAGAAAGCGAGAATGGGAAGGGGGAGGGGGAGAGAGGGGGAGGGGGAGAGAGGGGGAGGGGGAGAGAGAGGGAGAGAGAGAATTTTGATTAAAGAAACACACATACAAAATCGGCCCTTTTTAATGCCATGTGATGTACAAATTCAACCTCCCCGCAGTACATCAAGTAATGTCAACTTTGAAGCTTTATATTTTGGGAACGGTTTGCGCAAAGGACTTATGTAGGTAGTCTTTTAAAAACATCTCGACAAGGGCTATAAAAATCTGCAATAAAAAATGGGGGATTCCATTTTAAAGAACATTGATCACATTGATCTGGCCTTGAAAAGGTCATTCAAGGTCAAGTCCATATTTTCATCATCTGTCCCTCTTAATGTCTTATAACTTTTGTCTGAAACTTTGTTCCATATCTAAAGCCGTTTCCGAGATCCAGAGATCAGATATTGTATACAAGGTGTTTCAGGAGGAATGGTCAGCATTCTAGGACATAATTATGCACATTTTAAGTAAAAAAAGTTTATATAAACATGTATCCTATTCTACACGGTTATAAAGATACAACGTGTTCAATCTTAAAATTGAATACATTTATTAATTTAGTAGAACCACATTTTCTATGAAACAATTTCATTTTAAATTTCCAATAAATTTGAATAATTAATAATAATTAATAAATAATAATTTCAAGTAATTAATAATAATTTTGGCATGAGTGAATATGAGACATTTTACACCCCAGAAACAAAAAATTTTAAACTAACACATGATTTATCAAACGTGACCTAATGTTTACATTTATCATAATCATGGTCAACAAGAATCGACGAAACTTAATGTAATTGTTTAATAACATTTGGTTGTACTAAGTTATAAATGTATTCGTTCTTAAGATTGAAAACACGTTGTATATTTATAACCATGCAGAATAGGACATATATTTATATAAACTTTTTTGCTTAAAATGATGTGTACAATCATGTCCTAGAATGCTGACCATTCCTCCTAAAACATCCTGTATATAAAATATAATTACAAATGCTACACTAAAATATAATATTACATAGCGTATTACATAGTACATGTGCTTATGGAATATGTGGTTTCTGACTTTTGTAACGGTTAACCAGTTTGCAAACCTGATTCAACGGATGAAGTATACTCGTAGACCTTGAATCAGTCGTGCTACTTTTGTTATCGAGGCGGAGTTTACATTATCCTTTACATTGTTTTTTTTAAATTAAAATAGATGTCTATATAACAAAATTTTGTTTAAGGTGCAACTTAAATAACAAATATTGAAGTGCTTAAAATTAAATATGAAAGTTAAGTATGATAATATACGTGATTGCATTTTAATATAGTAAAGAGAGTGCATATATTTCAAATAAAATATATAATTTATTATATTAAGCACACAGTCGTTTATAATTACAACGGAAAAATTTAATGGAGTAATTTTTATATATGTATATGTTTCTAAAATAAAAAATAAATTCTTTGTATAAAGCGGCCTTCTCTTGTGACAGTGTTTGAAAGATAAAAAAAGAATAACTATACAAGACGCATATAAAAAATAAATACCGGTCCGTCATTAAAAAAAAAGAGAGAAAAACATTTATTACTAGTACTTTATATATAGGTACATATATTATTTTTTTACATGGTTGTTATTTTTTAAACATTTTTTTGTACTGGGGAATAAGTTTTTTTTATACTTTGTGCATAAAAATCCTGAGATTTCAGTCAGTTCCGCACTGTACACTGTACTCTGTAAAATGTTTGGAAATTCCATAGCAAGAACACTAATCGTGAAACGTCGGTTTCCTCACACTTTTGCACATTCACTTTTTTAACAAGCTCATCTGTCTGAATTCTAGACCTCCCACTCCTCTCTTCATTATGAAATTTATACGGCCTTCGTTAAACTCACGACGCCACTGCTTTACCTTTCTTTTACTCATTACTATAGATCCATAAATTTCACACAATTCAGCAGCGTGAATTGCAGCAGCATTTAGACCTTTTGTACTGAGAAATCGAAATTACGAATCGAACTTCATATTTGGCGGGATTATTTATTATCGTTGCCATCTTTATTCACTGTCGCGAGAAAGAAAACAATTAGAGACTGCTGACAAAATGTTGGACAGCTTCCTAATGAACTTATTGCATATGTACGAACTGATTCATTATTGCCAACAACTTTTTATTAGCGACCGGCCCTTATTTTTGGCATACGTTTTGTACATTAATCTCGACAAATTAATCTTTGATATATTAGATTAAATTATATTTTTATTATGTTTATTATTTTTATATTTATTATTTTATATTTATTTTTATTTATATATTTATTATTTTATTTTATTTTATATTATTTTATTTTATATTATTTATTTTTGAATTTAATAAAAAACAAAAACGAAATAGGAAATACATTTGATCATGATGTTATCCATATAAATTTTATATTGAATAAACAATCATCTATACTATTGAGATAAAAACATGAATATCTTGATATTTAATTTTACGAATCATTGCTATCATTATATGTATAATGATAATAATTGGCAGAATAATTGTAATAATGCAACTATTAACATTTATAGTAATTAATTAGAGGCTAATAATAAAGGTTTTTAATCAAAAATAAAAAAAGTTTTTAATCAAAATAATAAAAAATAAGTTTGTTTTGTTCTCCATGTGATATAATCTTCTCAAAGATTACCATACATAAGATAATAGAATAAATAACGATAATAATTTAAACTTTAAACCTTCCTTGATTAATAAAAAACTTATGTTCAAAAGCTGATCTAAAACTGTGCGGTAGTTATCGAGAATTAAGGTCACGACCGATCCGGGCTCGGTGAAACGCATACTCCCTCGCTTTTCGCCAACCTACAGTTGGTAGCAGTCGGGAGTAAAAAGTGAATATTTATTTATATTGGTTTCTGTAAAAAGAAAGATTAAAATTCTACAATATTTTTGTAAATCTGATAAAACTTTCTCATATCTCTTTTTTTATGAATTAATATATGTATATTCACATGCATATTTGATAAACTTTCAACATAATTAGTAATATATAATTTTAATTGTTTTCAAATAAAGTTCTATGAATATTAATATTAATGTAATACACACACACACACACACACACACACACACACACTGTTTCTATCTTGAAAATTCTATTAATGTATTGTGCATCGTGATATTAATTGCATAAAAGTTTAATTTCTATGGATTTTTAGTGTCTACTTTTGAAATGTGCTTGTAAATTGCCATGTGAAGTCAATACTTCATTGTTGTTGCTTTCCCTCGATGTTAATTGGTTCTCTCATTATATTTATTTCGTGAGCAGCTGTCAAAACTGTCGCCAAAATAGCATATTTTAACAGTTCAAAGATAATTAATACTAGAGTGAGTGAATTATTCGTTTAATGTGCGCGCAAATTTAATAAAGTTCTTAATTTAGTTTTTAAAGAACAAAAAAAATTGTAATACACTTTTCCTGAATTTACATCACTATGTTACAATAATGGCTACTAGTGTATGTTCTGAGAGCTTAAGAGCTCAGTAGTAAGTAATTCTAGATTTTGTTTATCATATATAAAATTTTTAACTTTAAGACGTTTATTTTAAATGATCGTCTTAAACTATTACTTCCGTATATATATAAGTTAAATGATATGTTATATTTATATGTATGTATATGTATATATATGGCATATAATTAAACTTTTATACGTCAACTAATTGTAAGATTTTTTAAATTTTGTTCAACTATGTGAAAATTTTTATTAGTTATGGACGAATTAAAAATTTTGATTAATTTGAAAATACGCACCATATAACAATATACCCTATACAGTTTTTTAAAAATAATCTATTGTGTTTTTCATACATTTACTGTCTAGAATGGTTAAGTATAATCAATCTCAAAGTTTTAAAATCTTCCAGATTTATGAGTAATAATTATGATATATAATTAAATTTTTTAAAAGTCACATGTTAATAAATAACGATTACTGTTGTTTATAAAATACATGACGATCTAAAATCAATTAAGTGATAAAAATGAATATCAACTAATCTGAAAATAAATAATGGATGAATCATTAATATACACATACATGTAGACACATTGGAGTTGAAAACACAATGTTTCTTTATGCGATGCTAATGATTAACATAAATTAACATGAATTACTTAGAACTTTGAAATTATTATAATTTTAATATTTTCGTATTATATAAATTTTTCAATTGCATCATTATCCTTGAAACTCTAAAGTACGCTATTAAAATATTTCTTATATACTAACAAGATTATATTTACAAGTGTTATATTTTTAATAATATTAGGTGTACAACTTTGCTTCCGCCGTTTTCCTATAGATAGCTTTAGCGGTAAGTAGTGGTCGAAATAAATAGATCATAGACGTCATGCAATAAACTTGGGCATCTGTCAACATAACCCCATAGAAACATTAGTCGATTTGTCTCTGCATCATAAAGTTATTCTCGATTGAAAATGTCAGTTTACGAGCCAAATTCTCGTCATTTGCGGGAGGTTATTCGGTTTGGCCGTCGACGTGGAAGCATGGCCGGGATATCCCCATGATTTTCTGCGCTTGGGGTTATCGTAACCCATTTTTCGTCCCCAGTCACAATGCGATGCAGAAATCCCTTCCGTCTTTCAAGCAACTATTCACAAGCAAACAAACGCCGTTCAACATCTCTCGGTTTCAACTCGTACGGTACCCAATTTCCTTGCTTCTGAATCATTCCCATGTCTTTGAGGCGTTTTGAAATTGCTTGTTGAGTCACTCCCAATGATCGTGCCAATTCTTCTTGACTTTGACTCGAGTCTTCATTAAGTAATGCCTCCAATTCTGCATCTTCGAAAACCTTCTCTCTTCCACCGCTATGTCGGTCTTCGACGTGAAAATCACCGTTCTTGAAGCGTTGAAACCACTCACGACACGTTCTTTCACTAATAGCGGCCTCACCATAAGTATTTGAGAGCATTCGATGAGCCTCAGCCGCAGATTTCTTCATATTGAAGCAGAAAATTAAAACCTCCCGCAAATGACGAGAATTTGGCTCGTAAACTGACATTTTCAATCGAGAATAACTTTATGATGCAGACACAAATCGACTAATGTTTCTATGGGGTTATGTTGACAGATGCCCAAGTTTATTGCATGACGTCTATGATCTATTTATTTCGACCACTACTTACCGCTAAAGCTATCTATAGGAAAACGGCGGAAGCAAAGTTGTACACCTAATATTATAAATAATTATTAACTTTTATTATATAATAATGTAATATATATACTATAATATATTATAATTATATATATACTGTAATATATATACTTACCCGCAAAAAGAATAGGCCACCAAATTTTAGCACAATTTTTTGATATCTTTGAATTGCGATAATTCAGTGAGTAAAATTGCAGATTTTACAAAAAAAGATCCATTTTGCAACATTTTCTTCAAAACGGTATAACTTTGTCAAAAAATCGTAGAAAAATTTTAAAAATATGGATTTGTTAGGAAATTAATGAGCTTCAAAATTCATATTTTTTTATATCTGGGAGCCGATTCCCCTGAGCTATGCAAAAATTTTAAATAAACATTTTTCCCCCATTTTTTAACGTCTATCTTCAACGTCCACCATTTTGTATAACATTTTTTATAATTCAATTTTGATCATTTGTATTATTAAGAGAAATGTTAAAGCTTTAATTTAAGCGCTTGTCATCTCAATACGATGATTTTTATTGAGTTATCGCAATTCAAAGATATCAAAAAATTGTGCTAAAATTTGGTGACCCATTTTTTTGCGGGTGAATGTATTATACTATAATACTATATTTATAATTAATATTATAAAACACAAAAACTATAAAGATTATAAAAAAAATTGTGCAAATGGAAATTTGCACATTGTTTCCTTACCATTTTATTTTGCTAATTAAGATGGTTTTTCAATTATGGCTTCCTCATAGAGGAAGCTTAACTTGCACATTGCTTCTTCACCATTTTATTTTGCTCATTAAGATGGTTTTTCAATTATGGCAATGTGCAAGTTAAGCTTCCTCTATGAGGAAGCCATAATTGAAAAACCATCTTAATTAGCGAAATAAAATGGTGAGGAAGCAATGTGCAAATTTCCATTTGCACAATTTTTTCCAATACTAGCAAACCTTATACATAATTACAAAATATTTTCTTAAAAAAATTGTTTTAAAGCTTTCTATGTTAATGTGTTCTGAATGTTGTATAATTCGTCAATTTACAATTAAAAGAAATTCACCAATTTTCAACGATATTTTATTCAGAACTCTAAAAAAATTAAAAATTTTAATTTTGAAATAATTAAAAATTTTATAAAAAATAAACCATTTTAAAAATTCTCCCCAAATTAAATATTAATCATTCTTTAATGATATTTTCAAAAGTTCGATATTTCAAAATTTACGAAAGTTAAAGCATGTACAAACATTTTTTGAAATTGATAATTTTATTTAAAAAAACACTTTCACTGATCCTTGTCAAATTAAATAGCAAACATCCTTTAATGATACTCTATTTATGTAAAAAAATGTATGTAAAAATATTTGTCTGATATCTCAAAATTCACGGAAAATAAAATAACCACATAAATTTTCAAAAAAAATTTTATAAAATTTTATAAAAAATCAACCCTTTCACCGATACTTGTTAAATTCACTACCAGATATTCTTTAATGGTACTTTATTCATGTAAAAAAAAATTAGTTCGATATCTCAAAATTTGCGAAAAATAAAAATGCACATTTCTTAAAAATTCAAAATTTTATAAAAAATGAATTCTTTCACCGATCATCGCCATACTCAATACCAAACATCCTTAAATGATAGTCTATTTATGTAAAAAAATTTATCCAGATATCTTAAAATTTACGGAAATTAAAGCAACCACAGACATTTTTCATAAATTCTAAAATTTTATAAAAATCGAATTCTTTCACCAATTCTCGTCAAAATCAATACCAACCATCCTTTAATAATAGTTTATTCATGTAAAAAAATTTATCTCGATATCTTAAAATTTACGAAAGTTAGAGCAACTACAGATATTTCTCAAAAAATTCAAAATTTTATAAAAAATTAACTCTTTCACCGATCTTCGTCAAATTTAATACCTACCATCCTTTAATGATAGTCTATTTATATTAAAAAATTTATCCCGATATCTTAAAATTTACGGAAGTTAGAGCAACCACAGACATTTCTCAAAAAATTCAAAATTTTATAAAAAATGAAACACTGAATTTTTATAAAAATGACAGTAAATAAAAGTGTTGTTCTACTTTATTTGTATGCCAAATTAGAGCGCTGCAAGTCAAATAGTTTTTGAGATATTTAAATTTAAAAAAACATGGGTAGGCACATACATACACACACACATACGGACATTTTTTAAAAATGTTATTTTTCGATGTTTTGAAACATTCTGAACACATTGGCATAGAAATCTGAAAAAAAATTTTTTTCACGAAAACAAAGTTTCCTCTATGAGGAAGCAAAAAAAACTTAGCAATCGGTTTACACTGGGGCTCAAATGGAATAGATCGTGCATAATACACGACGAAGTAACCTGCTATCGTCGCATAGCCTCTTCTACCCAATTCCGATTCTCACCCCTACATCGGTGAACTGGTAATCTGAGTAACCCTGCGGAAGACTGGGTAATTAATCCCAGTGAGAAGCGGAGTCAGAGCTACCGAGAACGAGAGAAATGGCCCTCCGAAAACCCCCGTTGAGCGATGGGCCGACAAATCATTCCCGGAAAAAAGAACCTGTTCAGGAACCCACAGACTTGCCTCGGATCGGACTGGACACTCGACGAAAACGGAAATGGAAACGGAAAACGAACTATGCTTTTGGAACTTGGAACGTAAGATCGTTATTCAAAGGAGGGGCAACGAAGGCCCTCTTACAACAAATTCAGAAGTATCGTTTAGATATTCTTGCGCTGCAAGAAACCAAATAGCTCGGAAGCAGCATCACCGATATGGGCGCATACACAATCTTCAAAAGCGGAAAAGAATCGGATAGCAGAGAATTTGGAACGGCATTCATCATTAGTAGAAGAATAAAGGAACAAGTAACATGCTTTAAACCGATTAATGAGAGATTATGCACAATACGCATAAAAGCAAAATTCTACATATGGTTTATAAACACTCATGCCCCTACGGAGGAAAAGGAGGATGACATAAAGGACGATTTCTACAGCCGACTGGAACCAACGCTAGACTCCTTATCATCAAATAATGTCAAAATAATCCTGGGTGACCTGAACGCCAAGATAGGAAGAGAGAGCACCTATATTGGAATGATTGGCAGACACAGCCTACACAAAAATTGCAACGACAATAGCTAAAGAATCGTGGACCTGGCAAGCGGCAGGTAGAGTCCTATAATAAGAGAGGCGCGATCATGTTCCTACTTTCTGATTGGTCGTTAGGTCGTTACGAGAAAAAAAATTTTCTTTGGAGGAGGAGGTCATTGCAGTAGTGCATAACTGGCTACGCACCCAACCCAAATATTTCTTCCAGGATGGAATACAGAAGCTTGTTAAGCGGTGGATCAAGTGTATCGATGTTAGTGGGGATTATGTCGAAAAATGATATGTAAATTTTCCACATAGGTTAAAATAAATGTGCTTTTTTTTATTTGTCCCTTTACTTTTTGACTTACCTTCGTATATATTATATTTATTTATAATATATTTATTTATATACAAATATTTAAGTAAAATATAAAATCGTATTATACTTTAAAAAAAATTTTAATATTGCAACAAGATGTAGTGCCATGGATACTGAATAAAAGGTCATAATGCAGTTCAAGAGATGATTGCGAACTTCGGGCGACTGAAAGAGAAAGCATCCGTAAAGGCATCTATTGCTCAAACGATGAGAAAAATGTGTCGAAGGAAATGGGGATAAGAGAAAAATGTAAAAAAATAGTTCAAAGTGCATGAGGATTCAATTGTTATACTTGGTTTTTGAATAATATATAATAATAAACTTCTAGCATATAATAAACTTCTAAGCAGTCGCCCGGCAAGCGAAAGACTCGGGTTCGATTCCCGATTCAGCGACTTTCGGACCGATATTTTTCTCGCCTACATCTCTTTAGGGAGGTCAGAGGGGATCAGCGGAATTAAAAATCTCGAATTGAGATTATTCCGAATAAGTCTTGGCAGTGTACCGAGCAAAATTCGTGCCCCGCGCACAAGTATCGAATTCCAACGAAAAATTAATTTCGTTGGAATCAACTCAAGGACATCCGCGTATGGCTCTGATAGCCTATTTATTTCATATTATTTATATTTAATATAGAGAGCCTTCAAATTCTTATTAATAAACTTCTAATTTATAAAATTATTTTTAAAAAATTATTGCTCATTACTTTAGGTATGACTCTCATATATAGGGTGTCCGGTAATAATCGTCCTCTCTATTATGTATAGATAGAACGGATTAAATTAAGTAGGAATTAAATTGAGCAAATTAAATTGAGTCCTTTATCGTTTTCTGATCTTCGCAATAATTAATGAGAAATTAATGAAAAAGATTGACTAATCCGCATGAGCCCAATTACACGGTTACTATAGATAACATTGGAATGTCTCTTCTCGCTGCGCGCTTATACTAGTGCAAATTGGCCGATGTTTTCTACTATGTTAAATAAAAAAAATACAAGAGAGTGATATGGCCTAATAACAACCTAGCGAAGTAAACAAGGTAAAAATTAATTGTCTTGATATCTTCTTTAATTTGAATATTTCTTTCTTTGAACCAAAAAATATCTTCAATAAATCTCGGTAAAACAATTATTTTTGTATCTCTTGATCTTCATTTGTTCTTAATGTTTTTTATTATTAATGTTTTCTATTATTGATAAGTCTTCTCTCGGTAACAGCCGTTAATAAATGAGAAAATTATTCCGAAATGACATACATCACAATACGTGGAAGTTGGGTATAAAAACTTAGAAAAACATGTATAGATAAAGAGGAGTCTCATTAAATGATCATAAATGAAACAATGAGAGGGTTCAAAATACGTATACGTCATAATGTCACTGATGTACAAAGATTAATGACAAAATGTATAAACAGATAAGATATAGATAATCGTCAGCAACAATGTGATATTACTAAATAGGAGCCGATCGTTGCACGAGCCTGATTTGCCGTCTGATATTAGTTTGAATTAGTAAAAAACAATTAATGAGCATTGTAATCATATTAATGGAAACATCTCGCAGCATTCTCTATGATTACTCTGAAATCACTCTGGGATCATAGATTGATGAATTATAAATTTGATTGGAATAAAACCTCTAAAATTGGGATAAGTCTTGAGTAGAGGCTATTTTAAGTAAGATATTATTAAGTGATATACAAAATACTCAACCGACAGAATGATATAGACTGTCTACACATATGTATGTAGCGCAAATTTAAAAGCGCACTTCTTTTTCTTTCCACTATACACATATGTCGATGATGTTCTTGTCTGCTTATACATAACATCTTATTATTATATCTTTGCATTTATTATATCAATGACATTATGACATGCGTGTTTTTTTACATTTGCTCACTGTCTCATCTGTTTGCTGATTACTTGATGAGTCTCATTTCTTATCTATACACACTTTTTTCTATCTAAGTTTTTAAATCTACTTTCCTCAGCCTCCACGAACTTTAATCCCTGATTATTTCGAAATAATTTCCTCATTTCTTAACTGCTGATACCAATAGAAGACTTCTTATTAACGATGAAAGTCATAAACATCAAGAAGAATCGAAGGGAGAATAACTGTTTTATCAGGATTTGCTAAAGATGATCCCAAGAAAGGACCAAAATGTTCAAATAATTAAAAATGTTCAATTAATTAAAATTCAGAAATGGGTTTGGATTAGGTCATAATTTTTTGGAATTGGGGTGAAGCTCTCTCTCTTACTTACTTATTTATTTTTAATAAATATATAAATAATTTACAAATGTACTTCTAATTAATACAGATATTTTATTTACAGCTCACATTGCAAAAATTGCAAATTTATTATTGGAAATATACAATTATTTTATACCACTTACAGCACATGATATCATTCGAATATTGTATACTTATATTGGATGTATGTGTATACATATAAAGATGGAAATAAAAATTTCTATAATATTTTTTGTAGTAGGGGTAAAATGGTCACCTTAAGGGAAAAATGCTGCAGTTTCTATATTAATTTTGCTTTCTCTCTCAACTTTGCAAAATTGAAAATATATTTTCTTCCTCTTTTTAGTAGAATGATTACCAATTATTTATTAGTTTTTCTGCAGTCAAAAATTTTCTATATGCCTCGATAGTGACCATTTTACCCCAGGGGCTGGGGTAAAATAGTCCCCTAAAAATATTTTTTATATAGATAATGGTTTCGATTGAATAATTATATTTATAATTCAAATTTATGTCACAAAAATGTATTTTAAGCATTTTTTTATCAAATAGTGCATTATTAACTTGACGTTGCAAAAAAAATTAACAAAATATAGCACTGAAATTTTAATTGGGCATCAACTTTGTTGTGATTTTATGCGAGAATGATTTCTAGGCATTTTTGTATTATATTTGCAACGAAAACGCAGAGTAATGCAGAGTAAAAAATTAAAAAATTTTTGGGACAGAGTGATTTCTTAAAAAGGAACATAGACCGTTTTACCACGACCATTTTTATAAAAAAAAGGCTACGGAAAGACTGCCTTCTTGTGGACTTTTTAAACTTATTAAAATATGTAGTATAAAACTGGGTCTTACTAGTATAATAACTTTATATAGAATCTCTCTTAACCACAAACGTACGTAATGAAACAAAACAGGAAGTTTACCTTATATCAGATCTTTAAAAAATCGAATTTTTTTTTATCTTATTGCTAAACATATCCAATCGCTTTAGCAAACGTTCACATGATGGTAGGACAAAGATAGAAGTAATATAAAATTCTACACGTAAATAACAACACTAATCGGAGAGATAAGTACAGGATGCCATTTTACCCTGGGGGACCCCATTATAGACGGGTTTCCCCTATAGTACAGGAGGTAGTGAACATTTTTTACACTTATTTTCGCAGTCAGTGAATATCGATAGAATTGTTCCATTAGTGATGCTAATTAACAAATCGCCAGTCTGACAACGATTTTCCGCTGGGTTCGATGGGTGAAAAATACAAATAAGTTGCACTTATTTTCGCAGTCTTGTACTACTTAACATTATTATACTTAACATTACTATAAACTTACTAAAAAAAGCAGTCTGGCTGATCTCGAGGTATGGAAAATGAGTCTGGCTATGATTTTTCGATAAATCCGTCGATCAGAAAATCGGGTCGATTTCCGGAATACGTTGCACTTATTTTCGCATTAACGAAACTTATTGTAACTAATATTATCATAAAATGTAGTTAAAAATCAGTATAGCTGTCTAGCTGATCTGCGAGGTTGGCAAGTGAATCTGGCGGCACCTCAAAATTTGGAAAACTACAAAATCATTGCACTTACTTTCGCAGTGCTGAAAATTTGTTTGATGATAATTTGCATTATAAAAATAGCAAAAGAAACAATCTGGCTATAATACGGGACCACCAAAGCCTCGCCAGACTGATCGAAAGACGCAAAACCTGCAAATTCATAAGCGATCGGAATGTTTTTCATTCACACTCGTGCAGAAGTGGCAGTTTTATTTTCGCAGTGCTGAAAATTTATCAGATGATAGTCTATACTATAAATAAATGGAAAAAAGTCTGGCTGCTATTCACAATCACCAGAGCCTCGCCTAACACATTAACTGGCCAACGCTCAATTCTGTATTTTCGATTATACACAAACGACTTGTATTCTACTTTCTCAAATCTGTTTTTTTATACCTTTAAACATTAAGAAAATATGTATGTGTATATTTTGTAAACTGCAAATGTTATCTAATTGGTCATAAACAATTTTTTGAACAATTAATTAACTAATAAATTTTTATGAAAGTAATAAAAAGAACATAAGTAGGTGTGTATATTCTAGTGCTGTAATGTAATAGCCAAAAATTTTTAAGATAAATAACATTGTGAAAATTTAAAACTTTACACATTAATTTTTCGACTAAAAAACTTTATTACTTTTATAAAAATTAATTAGTTAATTAATAAAATTGTTTAACAAATTAGATAATATCTACAGTTTATAAAATATGCACTTGCATATTTTCTTAATGTGCAAAAGTATAAAAAAACAGATATGAGAAAGAAGAATGCAAGTCGTTTGTGTATAATCGAAAATACAGAATTGAGCGCTGGCCAGTTAATGCGTTAGGCGAGTCTGGCAAGGCTCTGGTGATTCTGAATAGCAGCCAGACTGCTTTTATTTATTTATTTATAGTATAAGACTATCATCTGATAAATTTTCAGCATTGCGAAAATAAAACTGCCGCTTTTGCACGAGTGCGAACGAAAAATATTCCAATTGCTTATGAATTTGCAGATTTTGCGTCTTTCAATCAGTCTGGCAAAGTTTTGGTAGTCTCGTATTATAGCCAGACTGTTTTCTTTGCTATTTTTATAATGCAAATTATTATCTAACAAATTTTCAGCACTGCGAAAGTAAATGCATTAATTTGTGTTGCATTTCTTCAATTCTTTACGTGCCAGACTTATTTGCCATACTTGCAGATCAGCCAGATTGCTTTTTTACTGACTTTTAGGATAACACTCATTAGTAGAAAAAAATTCATTAGTGCGAAAAAAAGTGCAATACTATTGTATTTTTTAAAGCTTTTCCTGACTTGATTCAGCGGAAACTCGTTGCCAGACTGGCGATTTATTAATCAGCATCACTAATTCTATCAATATTCATTGACTGCGAAAATAAGTGTAAAAAATGTTCACTGCCTCTTCTCTGTACTACTATATTATATATCATATATTCGGTGAAATACGTACGTGGCATTTATTCCTATTTCAGACGAAAATCAGAATTTAATTTCTATAAAAAATATATATTAAATATTAAATCTCAAGTTTCAAGTGAATTAAATATAATTTATTTATAATTTATTTATAATTTATTTTATTATTTATTTAATCACATAATCGTTAAGAAAAAGATAAAAAAAGATAAAATATATATGAATAATTTAGATTATGAATCATTATTTTGAACATGCTTTAATTTTATTTATTGACAATTTTTGAATAAACAATGAGCAAAAAACAACAGCTAAAACTTTTTGGAAGTTATTCAAGATAAACTTGGCAGCATATGTCAAGGTCAAGATTATTGAGACTGGATTCTCTTTTATGTATATTTATCTTATTTGTTACTTCTTATATTTCTTTTTTTTTTTTAGGTGGGAAAAATCTTCAAAAGGCACCTTAATTCCTTGTGAAATATTTATTTTCTGTGCATATTCTAGAAATCATGTCTGTAAGTTAATAAATAATTGTATAAATTATAATTTGAGAAGCATTTAACTGACATTAATGGTCTACTCGCGTTTCTCTATAGTGACCATGAAATTTAGAGGCTCAATTGGCCTTGCGTTTATGATGAGACCTTCCATCACATTTTTACCGTTTGGTTTTTATTAATCATCAATGCTCTTTCAGAACGCTTTCAATTTCATGGCCTTCGTTTATACGATTTTGTCATTATGCGCACGCGCATACGTGAAATAATTTTTTATTTCAAGCAACATTATTAGTAACAAAGTAACAATTTTGAATCATTTTACAATTTATCTATATATAATATTATTTCGATTTGTTACAATATTATATGAAGTTTATTGCTTAACAGATTTTTTGATATTTCAAATTTTATTGAGCATTCTGAGAAATATGGAATGATGATTCGATTCTAGTAATCGCAAAATTATTGCGACAACAAAAGACTCTTATGATAGTTATATAAGTTTATTATTCTCTCTTTTCCAAACTTATATACTTTTGCTTTTATTGGATTATCTTCTATTGTGAGCATACACAAGAAAGCTAGTGCCTAATGGTCTTCTAAAATTCTAAATCGTATCTCAATTTTTGTCCTTGAATAAAACAACTCAATGCTTGTCCTTGAATATAAACAACATCTAGTCAAAAATGTAAAATAAATAAGAAATAAGAAATATAGACGAAACATTATCGAATTACATATTGTTCGCGTATTACAAACATTTGCAAAAATCAAATACAATTGATATAATTTTTGAAAAAAACCAATTTATGTAGATAGTGATAGTAATTTAACAATACGGTTATATTCTAGTATTTCTGATTTTTATAAAAATAGATTTATTGTAGAATATTGTATACTTTATTCATTTTATGTGTATATGTTGTATATAATTATTATTATTATTAAAAATTTAAATCAATACTGAACCATACTGATATGATTTGAAAATTCATGCTTAACATGTTTACTGCCACGTATTTAGCTCATCATATAGATTATTCCTACATTTATTACTGATAAACATGTTTTAATATTAATATAAATATGTTATTTATTAATTATTATACATATATGTTGAATATTTTTTATTTATTAATATAATTTTATTTTTGGTTATTAACATATAAATATATGTATATTAATAAATTTCTATTCTTTTTACTTATATATTTAAAAATTTTTGTTCTCAAATTTACTGTTTTTGAAGGAGGTATGACTTTGGAAAGTGATAGGTACGATTTAGGAAATCGGTTATTTATCATCATATTTTTATATGTCATAAAAAAGGTTACAGCAAATATATTTGTTCTTTGCGAAAGATTAAATAAATAAATAAATAAATATATATATATATATATTAAATTATGATGGAGAGAAACCTCTACTATATTAAAATAAAGGATTGAAAGGAATGGGCTAATAAGAGCCGCCGCGTCGAAAATTAGTAAGTAGTTTCTAAAAAAATAAAGAATAAGTATACGAATTTTTGCGTTCTTATTTCCGACGCACCGGCTCTTATTAGCCCATTCCTTTCAATCCTTTAGATTAAATATATATAGTAGATGTATTGAATGTCCAGCTACAATTTCAAACATTAACTTCTGTACAATTTAATACTTTATTTATATATGTTACTTTATACATATATGTATATTACTTGAGAAATATAACTTATGTATATAAAATGAGAAATATGACACAAAAATATCTTAAATGACGAAGTGAGTTGAAGTGAAAAATATCTAACTTTGGCAACTTTCCTATATGAAATATTCGGTACGCGTGCTTTGTCTTTATAAATATTTGCACATTATAACTGTTATATGTTGAGGTAATGCTATCTTCAAAGCAGAATAAAATTATTATTATTAATTATTATTTTGTTATATTATTAATTATTAATTAATTATTAATTATATCATTGTTAGTTTTTGACTTTGTGTATACTATTAAATATAACAGATCGGATATGACTAT
Organism: Prenolepis imparis; assembly: GCF_030444845.1. NCBI lineage: Eukaryota > Metazoa > Arthropoda > Insecta > Hymenoptera > Formicidae > Prenolepis > Prenolepis imparis. The sequence goes on from NW_028141160.1 coordinate 2,496,715, forward strand.
ATATGTTTATATTATTATTAACTAGAGATCATAATAATATGTTTATCAAATTAAACGATTCAAGTTAAATTCCATTAAATAGTTTCTTAAAATAAGAACCATTATTCGTATTAGAGAACGAAAAAGTAGGCATAATTCATTTACAATAATGTGGATATATAATAAATTCGGTATAATAAAGGTAAAATCAATTATATAGTGCTTCGAAACGAGTACTGCATGTACGAGGTGCAATCCAAAAGTTACTGACCTAAACTAACCTGACTGATACGGCATAATTCAAACTTCAAACCGCTTGTAATATCGGCATTTGCTGTTAGAGAAAGCTGCATACATCTATGATGCTGTCGTATGTCGCCTGACAAGGTAATGTGAGCACAGGTTTCTTTTTTACGTATATTTTCGTAAGTACATCACATATGTCGTCTACGATTTTAAAATGGCTTTGAAATGACAGATTTTCACGAACAAAGAGTATGCATCAAGTTATCTTAAATGTTTGTTTAAGCATTTCATAGACTTTTGTGATCCTCTACCAAGTTTGAAGCAAAACATTTTTGAAATGGCAGATTTTAACAAACAAAGAGTATGTAACAAATTTTTCGAGCTAACTTGTTTTTAAGCTATTTCATAAGTTTCCATTTCTTGTCGAGTTTGAAGTTAAATTGATGTACATACATTTTTTTGAGAACTTTAAAATTAATTCAAAATGAAAAATGATACGTGTGATGTACTTACAAAACTACACAAAAACCGTACTTATACCACTTTGCTAGCAATATGCATCATAGATATAAATTATATGTTGCCTTCCCTAGCAACCGATAACCAGTTTGAATCGTGTAGTACCAGTGATCTTTCGGATTGCACATCGTATATATCAATACAAGGTGTTTCATTTTAATTGAGCACCACAAATATCTCAAAATCAAGATATTGTAGAAAAAAATGTGTCAAACAAAATTTAATATGGTTTTGAGGGGGAGAAAAGTTGATAATCTTAAATTTTAACGAAGTAAGATCACTTTTTAAGGCCATTTGAAGATCAACTTAGTTTTTTAAATAAAACCCTATTTTTTTTACATAAATTGATTCCTCGCCATATTCAGTATTAAAAGTTAGGATAAAATAAATTGAATAGTTTACGAAATATTTTAATCATATTTGAATTTAAAACGGCAAATAAGAGCCAACACGGATGATAGTCGGTTTCAAAGAAGAAATAATTTTCGTTGAAACCGATTCGTACACCGTACACAGGGCACACATTTTCCTTCGTTTGAAACCAAGAAGTAAATAAATCTCACTTCGAGATTTTTTGATAAACTCTCTATCTCCTCCAAAGCTAAATTCTCATTTCGAGAAATTATTAGTTATTCCCCTAAAGAATCATAGGCGAGAAAAATTTTATATTTTACTATATATTTTATATTTTAATTTGACATAATTTTACAGAAATTACAAAATATATAATTTTTTATGCAAATATTGCGAAGAATCAATTTATAGAAAAAACTTATAAATATAAAAATAATATAAGCTAATATCTGTTGTGTATGTGTGTGTGTGTGTGTGTGTGTGTAATATATATATATATATATACATATATATATTATATAATATATAATATGGACCATTTTAATCAATCCACTGGAATATTTCAGAACTCTTAAGTGTAAGGCAAAAATGTTTCAAATAAAAATTGTTTAATATTGAAGGAGTCATCTGATCGTAATCTTTTGATCTTGATCAAAGAGGGTTATTTCAAGGTCAATTTAATTTTTTTTAAAAATAAAATTACTATAATTTTTTATATAAATCGATTTCTTGCAATATTTGACATAAAAAGTTACAAGGGTAGGATGCCCAAAAAGTGAATAGACGAGATATTTTGTACTTTAATGTGACATAATATTACATAAACTACGAAATATCTCGTAAAATATTCATTCTTCAATGATCTTCTCTCAATATTTTTATGTATAAATAATGAAAGAAATCAATTGGGTGAGAAAACACATAGTTATTTAACAAAAAAAATATATGTAACTGCTAGTTATACAATTTACAAAATAAAAAAAATTCTCTGGAGATATGTCCGCAAATGCTTTGTTCAATAAATATTGATATCTAAATAATTTGAATGTACGATATTATAAAATTATCAGATTATAATAAATTAATAGTGTTTTTTAATATCTGAATATTCATTATTTGGATCGATGGATTGATCGTGAAAGACCTGTGGTTACGTTTTTCCAATTTAACGTCATTACATTTTTTGTATGAAATTATTAAAGGCTATATTGAACAATAAGTCTAATATGTGAACATGTAACAGTAAATAACATTAATTTTTTATGAAAAATTATTTAAACATAAAGAATTCCAAAATTATACTAACTCAACACCAGTGATGGGTAAGATACATTTAAAATGAATCTCGATACAAGTACAGATACGTGTGAAAAAATGTATCTAGATACAGATACAAATAAAATTAAAATGTATATAGATACAGATACTCAGATACTTAAGTGTAAGGCAAAAATGTTTCAAATAAAAATTGTTTAATATTGAAGGAGTCATCTGATCGTAATCTTTTGATCTTGATCAAAGAGGGTTATTTCAAGGTCAATTTAATTTTTTTGTGATTTAACAAATTATAAAAAAAGATTTAATTTTTATATTTAACAACTTATTTTATATTTAGATATATTTTTTCTTGAAATTGAGAACCAAGTAAAATATATATAACTATATAACTATAAATATATATAAAATATATAACTATATATTAAATAAATATACATAGAGTTTTTATTTTACAACATCTAATAGTTTTATAAATATATCTTTGATTTTATGTTTTTTTTTAATTGTACGACATATCAAATGTATAAAATTTGATCTTGATTTCTATATTAATTAGATATTTAAAATTGTTTAATGTTTCTGATTTACTAATTTAATTTTTAATCTCACCACTTTTATTTATATCCCAAACGATGACAATAGCACCCAGGTTGGCCAGCCTGAGGGAGAGAAGCCTGCCCAATCCACCGCCACCTCCTGTCACGAGAGCGATTTCGCCATCTATGCTTTTCATTTTGTACTTTTTGGGAATAAATGATCTAATAATGCCCTCCAATATCGCAATAATAGACAATACTATGAAGCCAATTACTTCCCCGATTGAATGTAAATACGTCATAATGATGCTTTTTTACACGTATTCTATGCGCGTATGTCGTATAAATCTGACTTAATAGCTTTCGTTTATCGAATTCTGTACACGGTTTTTCTGTAAAAGATTGATCACTCAGACTGCCATTTGTTGAACTATGAACGTTTTAACGTTATAATAGAAATCAACTAAAAGTTCACAAAGTGAAGGCTAACAATCATGCCGACTCTATAAATAGCACTATCTAAAGCACGGATCTGAAACATAAAAACATAAAATGTCTTCATAATAATATGTTTAACTTTTTTCAACTTACAAAAACAGATAAATTATTTCGTCATTTATATCCGTACAATACATCATGTTTTTTTAAAATGATCGAAAAACAAGCGATAAATCTAATTATTATTAGCTTTATCTTTATATAATTTATATTAAAAATAGTTTTATATTTTTTATATTTTATAATTATATTTTATATAGTGTAAAAATATTTTTTAATATATTAATTTGAGGAAGGTTAATATATGTAATATTTTATATTTTAATATTGTTAGCACGGTCTATACTAATTAATAGTAATGATTTGAATGCCTTATTTGTACATATAACTTCTTCGATTGAATCAACCAAATGCTGAACATTTTAGTGTTTTCATCTGTTACGTATATAAAAGTTCAGTACATTATGCAGTCTAAAAAAACTAATTTTGATGAACGTTTTGCTAGTAAATCAAAAAGATTATGTGGAAATAATGTAAATATATTGTAATTATAAAAGCTATTAAAAATTAATTATTATATGTTGCTTAACACATTGTAAAATAATATTAATATTTTTATCGATATATAACATATACATATATTATTTCGCATATACTTTTTGTTTGCTGAGAAAAACGTATCATATTAAAATTTTTAAAAAATTAAGATTAAATATATTGCAAATTGCATATTTTTTCTTTACAACACTATGCTATGTGTTTTCTTTACATCAATTGATTCCTCTCATTATTTTGTGCATAAAAGTAAGTCTGTGTTTTGACTGAACTGGCTGCACTAATTCAGAGTTCATCTTTTTTGCTCGACTTGGAAGGAAAAAAATTAACTCTGAACTAGTACAGCCAGTTCAGTCGAAACGAACAGTCCTAGTATTGAGGTAAGATCATCGAAAAATGAATATTTCATAGTTTATGTAAGATTATGTCACATTAAAGTACAAAATATTTCAAAGTAAGCTATTCGTTTTTTGGTCATCCTACCCTTATAATTTTTTATGTCAAATATTGCAAGGAATCAATTTGTATAAAAAAAATTATAGTGTTATATTTAAAAAAGTAAAGTTAACCTTGAAATAACCCTCTGGACTTTGATCCAAGATCAAATAAAGATCATCATTAAATGACCCTCTCAACACCAAATAACTTTTACTTGAAACATTTTTTTAAATGACGCAAAGTTTCTAAGATATTTGTGTAAGATCTTTTAAAATAAGACACCCTCTATGTGTGTGTGTGTTTGTGTGTGTGTGTGTTTGTTTGTGTGTATGCTATAGATTTTGTTGTAAGATATTTTTATGATTCTAAATTGAAATAAAAGTCAGTTTTTCATATTTAATCTTAATTTTTTTAAAAATATAATGCAATACGCAAATTTAGAAACCAAATTCAAATTCAACGAATAAAAATCTACGCGAAATAATGTATCATATGTCAATGATAAGATCATTGTCACATCGAAAAAGATAATATTTGTTTGTCCGTGAAATTAATCTATTATATCATATTTTATCATATAATCCTACATTATATCTTTTCAAAATACAATTAATTTGATATAATTCGTATAATTCATATTCCAAAAAACATATACAGACTTGCTCTATGCATATTAAAATGCATTATTGTTATTGATAAATGTCACACTAAGAGTTTGAAAATATTAAATAATTTAAGATATTAAAAAACTTGACTAAAAAATACACAGCATTCTTCGTTTTTACAGAAAAATACAGATTTTTAAAAAATTAACTTTTTATTTTAATTTTATTAATTTTAATATGCAAATATAAAATAAAAATTTTACACATTATGTTCTGTGCAAACTGTTATTAAAATAAATGATGTCAAGTTACATGTACACATTTATAGTGTTCAAGAAACTTTAGACTATATACAAAAACACACATAATAAAAAAATGCAAACATTCTTATACATTGTCGTTCAGATTATTGAAATTAAATATAATATTATGTTGTACAATACAAAAAAATGTGTATAATAATGATAAAAATAGAAACACACACACATATACATATACGTATAAAAGTTATCACGTTAGTCCACAGAAATTTTACTAATTTTTCATTTTTTTTCTTTTTGTTATTTGTAGTATACATTTTTATTTGTTTTGTTGTTGAACTTTGCACTATTTTTTTATACTTTTTTATTCTTTGTTATTTATTATATATATATATATATAGCGTTTAGAATAATATCTTTTTTACAAAATTCTCTAACATTCACTAAAAATCAATTTTTTAAAATAATTTCATAGAATTTCAACTTAAAGTTTAATTAAATATATATAATTAATCATTAAATATAATATATTCACTAAAAGAGCATTGTACCTAAATTATCTAAAAGAAATGATATATGATATGAAATATATCATTCAATATTCTGAAATATGCTGCATAAAATGCAATAAATTGAAATTTTTGATATATTATTAAATAATAATCAAAATATTAAAAATATTAAAAGTTGTGTCTAATATTAAATGATATCTAACTTTATCCGGATAAAAAATTAGTACCCTTTCTTTATTAAAAGTAAAAATTACAATAATGATTACAATAATTACACATAAAAAATATAGTGATTAAATTCAAAATAATAATTCTAATGGCATATTTTTACCTGTTGACGCATGTAAGGCCACGTTTACATAAATAGAAGGATAAAAGCTGAAAAATATTTATTAATTCGAGCGCGCCCGTATGAATATATCCGTATTTACACGATACCAGACGTAAAAGGTAGCGAGTCCTCCCGGCACTACGGTCGTTGGTATACTAAATGGAACGTGTTGCTTCGGTTGCGCCTTCACTTCAAACTGATCGCCGAACCAGCGAGAACGTATCTCGTTGTAAATCGTATGCATGTATGTGTATTATGTGTACTTTCAAGATCCAGCATGTGGACGCGCACGTCACTATTGCTATCACTACGCAATAACTGAAGCTACAAAATAATGCACGAAAGAGTAATCTTTTCTTATGTTTGTATCAATGTTAATAAAACTTTATTTTATTGATAATAAAAGAATAAAATATACACGCTGTACAATAAAAAAAATTGTCTTAAGATTAAAATAAAAAAGAATTAAAATAAAGATAAGATAACTATATAATAGAACTATATGTTTTACATAAATTTTTTTTTCAAGTTATGTTGCGTATGAAAATATTAAGGTAAAAAGATTAAATGAAATAAATATACAAAATATTTTATATTTTTATAATTAATCAATGGAACTCAGTGATCTCAAACCAAGAGATACTGTTCCGAAAAATTAAAAATTAATTTTCGCGCTTGGCTCTATTGGCCGACATCTAAAACATCATATTTATTTATTTATTTATTAATATTGAGAGCCGATTAAAAAATATTTCTTAAGTTATATATTTTATATTTTTATTTTGATATAAAATATAATACATACACAAAATGTTCCAAAATTATTAGATGTTCTTTAAATAAATAAACTCTGCCTAATTTGGAGACAATTTTTCTTCAGGAAAAATGTTAAAGCATTAATAATTTCCGAATTATAAACAATTGAAAAAAGGTTTTTTCGCAAATTAAACTTTGTAGACTTATTATAAAAGAGTAATTTTAACAACTATTAATTTTTCACTTAATTTTAGAATTAAATTTAGAATTTATTTTAATAGAAATTTATTTAAGTTTCAATATTTACAAATATTGTAATTATTATCATAATGTATGAAAATAATTATAATAGTAAAATTTGGAAGTTTGTAAAAAAATAATAATCTTCTTCAATATGCTCAGAGGAAGAATCACTCTCAAATTGACCAGAGAATCTGTTATCAAAAGGACACTCACAAGGGAGGTTAAGCAACCTAAAAATTCAGAAAATTCTGAAACATTGTGTACAAGTAGAGTAAGTCATACATAAAGCCTAGTCTACAATGGCAGTAAGCAGTATAGAGTAAGCAGTAAGCAGTAAGCAGTATGAAATGGGAATTGCCCATTTCGTTACTCCCGGTCTTTACATCCACTAAAAACAGTATACTCTCTATTCCTACAGCCTTGTTATTGCCATTGTATACTGTTTTTAGTGGATGTAAAGACCGGGAGTAACGAAATGGGCAATTCCCATTTCATACTGCTTACTGCTTACTGCTTACTCTATACTGCTTACTGCCATTGTAGACTAGGCTTTACACAAAACTATTTTTTGTTTGTGCGGAATTACGATTTGAGGGAATGAAATCACCCTTTGAAGAAAATGTAGATTTTTTTTTTATATAACTGCCGAATGGTGAGATATATCGAAAAAAAGTTTAAACAAAAGTTACATTTCTTTTTTATTTCTACAAAACTGCATATAGATAAGTACCAAAAAAAATTTTTTTTAGTTCCCTCTTCCACTAACCCTTAAAATTAAGTTTTTGTACTTTGTAAATTTATGCGAAAATACTTCTTTATAACTTCTTTTTATACATCATAATCACAATTTATTACACAAAACGATAAAGTATATAAATGCTTGTTGTTTAATTATATATTGCAAGAGTTATACTAGTACAAAACAGCAGATATACAAAATGCTTTTATGCACTGTGCAGGTGTGGCGAATATTTCTGTTCCAACATGTTTATGAAGAATATCATTACTGTACCAATTACAGTCCCTAATTTTGTGAATCTGCTGTTTTGTACAATAGTATAACTCTTGCAATGTATAATTAAACAACAAAGCATTTATATACTTTATTGTGTGTGTGTGTTTTGTGTAAAAAAATTTAAGTGATTTTGCGCAAACACACATTCTCTCTCTCTCTCCCTCCCTCTCCCCTCTCTCTCACCCCTCTCTCTCTCTCTCTCTCTCTCCCTCTCTCTTTCTTTCTCCCTCTCTCTCCCTCTCTTTCTCACGCACGCACGCACGCACGCACATACCTACACACACGCACACATACGTGTGCGCGCATATGCACACACAACGTAGAGTGAGGAGGGAAGAGAGAGAGAGAGAGAGAGAGAGAGAGAGAGAGAGAGAGAGAGAGAGAGAGAGAGAGAGAGAGAGAGAGAAAGTGAAATATTTATTGATTGATCTTTATTATATTATATTATATCTTTAGTTTATTATATTTATCGAATGATTTTTATAGCTTTTTCAGCTATTTACAATACAAATCGGTAATTGTGCATAAAGTGGGCAACCCTACGGATAATGTTGACTTTGACATATGTTGTCAAAGTCATGACCCTGAATAACATCCAAAAGGATTTAGTTGTCGGTGGATATTTATTCGAAAATTAATTAAAAATACATCATACGATATAAATATATTATGTATATAGTTTAATAAAAGGTTAAATATCTGTATAAATTGCAAAGTAGTGCGTGGGCAAGAGAGAGAGCTCCTTCCCCTGCAGCCCCACCCCTAAACATTCTAATTTAACCCAAACCTAAATTTTAATTTTAAAATTTAAATCCGACCCGTGGGATAAATTTTTATTAGTAATAATTCATCCCTGAGACATAGATTTCGGTTAGATTATATCTTTCGAAAGTGGTTAGATTATATCTTTCGAAAGTGGCCCCTCCGTCAGCCGTCAATTTAAAACATATATGTATTACAATCCTAAAAGATCAAGGTTAGGTGTAGAGTGAATTTTGCTTCGTCTTGCAAAGTACATGCGTGGACACAATAGATTTTGCCCCGCCCCTCTCCCCTTTCGGCTCCACTTCCGGAAGATATAACCTTACCCTATAACCTAAACCTGTCTCAGGGGTAAATTATTATTTATAATAATTACTAATAAAAACTCATCCCTTGAATATGGATTGGATTAAGTAAGATTTTTTGGTGGGAAGTGCAGGAGGAGGGGCTCTCTATGCCCCTTCCCGCCCATGCGTTCAATTGACTAAAACACATAAATAAATAAATCTGCCAATGTACTCTCTCTTAAATGTCAAAAAATTACGTTTTATTTATTAAATTTTTTTGTTAATAACTTTTTAATAAACAATGAGCGACGCTTAAAACCTTTTGATACTTATTCAGGACAATAACTTTGACAACATATATCAAAGCCATTAAAATCCGTGAGGTTGCCCACTTTATGCACATTTAGCTACAAATCTAATTTACGGTAATTACAATATACTCTTTTAACATTCGCTTGAGTGTTTCAATTCTTTTACATTTTTTTATCTTAGCTGGTAATTCATTATATATTTTCACTCCTTTGTAAAATGTAAAATTTCTTTTTGCATTCGTTATGTATTGCAATTTCCCCAGACTTTCGTGTTTGTTTTTCACATTTCCTACTATTTGTAACTTATCTTTAATTGTTCAGGTATCATATTTAAAATTTTATTTTTTTTAATCTTAAAAATAAATATACATACATTATAGCAGAGCTGTCCACGTTTTGCACTTTTCGGCCGATTTCCGAGGCTCACCGCCTAGCGGCCCCCACTTACGCTCGAGACCTTAGCAACTACGGTTATCGGGCCACGCGTTCTCAATTTTTAGCACATGTTACTCCGTTTGTCTCATTATAGGTCATTAAATTTTGTAAGAGAGAATAAATATATACATGCAATGAAGCCTGTGTAATGTATTGGAAGCCACACGTTAAATTCGCCACACTGCTCGGAGATGACGTGAGAGTTAATAACTATTTTTTGTTATTTATCATTTTTATCCTTTTGACTGCAAATTTATTTATGTAATCGTTTTTTTAATTTACTTTTACAATACACGCGTCTTATTTATTGCTTGCCTTGGCATTTGCAATTTTTTGCCTTGATTTAATTCAGAGCTGTCCACGTTTTGCACTTTTCGGCCGATTTCCGAGGCTCACCGCCTAGCGGCCCCCACTTACGCTCGAGACCTTAGCAACTACGGTTATCGGGCCACGCGTTGCTAAGGTCTCGAGCGTAAGTGGGGGCCGCTAGGCGGTGAGCCTCGGAAATCGGCCGAAAAGTGCAAAACGTGGACAGCTCTGCATTATAGTATAACTTCTGTCTTACGGATATAAACTGCAACGTAGCATATGCTCCATTTTGATATGCCAATCGCATTGTAATATGATTTTATGGTCCAATTTTGTCCTATTTACAATTTACTCAGCTGTATTTCTTCTATATTAACTAACAATATTGCACAATACTTGAAGTGAGGTGATTGTACATGTGTTATTGTATGGAATAAATCACTGCACCAGATAAGTTCACAAAAAAGAGTATATTTATAAACAAGGTTAAGAGTATTTTATTGACCAACACTGGCTAAAGCAATAATTCTTTTATTACGACGTTTCGACCCTAAATTGGGTCCTCTTCAGGCTATTCTTTAATGTAACGTGGTAAACCCTATACGCACATGATGTTATGTTAGAATGTGAGTTAAAATTGACAGAATCATAGTCAGTATCAAACTGTGATTGAACAATGAGTTTGATACTGACTATGATTCTGTCAATTTTAACTCACATTCTAACATAACATCATGTGCGTATAGGGTTTACCACGTTACATTAAAGAATAGCCTGAAGAGGACCCAATTTAGGGTCGAAACGTCGTAATAAAAGAATTATTGCTTTAGCCAGTGTTGGTCAATAAAATACTCTTAACCTTGTTTTTAAAATTCGACTGGCAATCACATCTTACATTTTTTTTAGTATATTTATACTTCACAATTAAACTGAACAAATTCTTAATATTTATCGATGTATGGCTTTAAGAAGGTTCAGGTGCTTAAAAAAAATGCAGCTAGCTTCATGTAATTTTAATATATTGTTCTGCAATGCAACATAGAATTATGTGAATTTTTTTGTTTTTTTTATGGCCACGTTTTGAAAAAAATCGATTCAAAAAATTTTACTTTTTAGCATAGGTTTTTATGAGAAATGACATAGTGTACAACTTCAGAATAAAATAATGCAAGAAAAAATGCAAATGATAATGAGAAAAAAATATGCACATATAATTTAATAATTTACAAATAAATGAGTGAAAAAAGGGATGGGTTACCGCACATTTCGCAGAGAAATTAATTATTAAAAATTAAATTGTCTGATTTTTCGTCTGCTTAGAAATGAGCGCAAACAAATGATGACAACAGCGCAATCGAATATAGTAGAGATTATACGGCGGGGCATTTGAATAGAAGTTGCGATGTGTTTGATAAATTACGCATGTTATTAAAAATCAATTATTATAAAATATGTTCTTTACAATTTTTCCTTTCCATCTATACTGTTCCATTTTTAACAAGGTTATTTAATCCTAAACGATTCTGCCTTATCGACAGAAAGTCAGGTTAGATTCGACCATAAAATCTATTTATTGGCTATACAGATTGTTTTTTACCTGAAATTATAACGCTTCGCGGTTTGTTAATATTAATACTTTAATTGTGCGAAAGGATTGATCAATCTGTATAGTCAATCAAAATATAAGGAGTTGCAACTCTTTACAACTTTTTATATTTTGATTGACTATACAGATTGATCAATCCTTTCGCACAATTGAAGTATTAACAAACCGCGAAGCGTTATAATTTCAGGTAAAAAACAATTTGTATAGCCAATAAATAGATTTTATGGTCGAATCTAACCTCACTTTCTGTCGATAAGGCAGAACCGTTTAGGACCCTCTTAACGCTTGACAGAAGCAATAACAATAGCACGCGGGAAGCAATGCCAACTTCAAATGTTAGTGTGCTGTTGCCAATGTATTAATTAACAGCAATAAATGTTCTTTTCTTTCAGCGATATCGTTAATGACGAGGCATAATTAAAAATGTGAGAAACGCAATATTGCTCTGTTCAATTTCGATCGAGTGACTGACTTCGAGACCTTGCGTTCGATCCTTTTATTCGCCTGATAATTGAACAAGTTTTTGCCTGCTCTTTTGTCTTATCATTTCCGCAAATACGCGGAATAGAACCTTCTCGAAGATCGGGGATGAATTCTGCGAATTAGCAAAGGGCACGAATACATTTCCGCGAATATGAGCCTTCACAATTGGATGCTGCTTATCGGAGCACTGACATCAACTTGGTCTTGCTCGCGCATAATCAAGACGTGCGCGGTGACGTAGCATGGACGGCTGCGTGTTAATATGTCTAACAGCGCGCTGATTACAAATGCGCATTACGACAACTTTCTTGGCTCATTCCTAAACATTTATATATAATTTTATATGCCGATATAATATTATCTATTCTATTTAGAAAACTTTTTCTATTTTTTTAATATATAATCACAGTGAGCTTTAAATCAAAATCTATCATCAAGAAACATGATAGTGTCTCACGCTAAGTTATACACCAAAGTTACGCGCAGCAGCAGCAAAACACCCCGTGTATGTATGTATGTATAAGTGAATCAGCTAATTGAGAACTCAAATCATATTTAGTTATGAGTTAAAATAAATAGATTCTTAAAGTAGAGATTCCAAGCTTCATTTTCATTTTTTATAAACCTTTCAATCTTTATTATTTACGAAGTTATTGTCATTTGAAATTTGATAATTTTTTCCCAAATTTTAAGTGTACCGCTTTTTTGGAGTGAGTGTAGTTTATTCTGAAAAGAGAATCACTAATTTTGATAATAACTAGGAAATATCCTAGATAATAAATAGGAAAGATCCTTCGTACGGTTACTTTAGCGGCCTTCTTGAGCTATTTACGCGTAAAAATAGATGTGATGGAGATAAGGCTCAGTTATATTTGAATAAATAATTCGATTAAAGGAACAGGCTAATAAGAGTCGGTGCGTATATGGCTAATAAAAACGCAAATTTTCGTATACTTATTCTTTATTTCTTTAGAACGTTTCGGTCCTTTCTGTTGACCGTCTTCAGCTTAACGTGTGATATAATATGATGTATAATATAATACTGACGGTCGTTTGATCATAAAATGATTATAAGTATAAACGGTCATAAAAGTGACTTGTAATATAAATACAATAATAAATGCTGTCAGGTCACAACAGATCACAAACGAGGGTACTAAACCCGTGAAAACCATAAACAATATAAAGGACCCCGCACAAACCTTATGGAAAATGGCTTTCGGTAAAATTGGCTGTAACTTTGCCATTTTGTACTTCAAGTGATGCTGATCAAAAGTTACCATTGTCACAAGTCAATCCTATGAGCCGTTTTTGTTCCAAAAAGGCTCAAAGTTTGATAATACTACCTATGATACGTGTATTATCGAACTTTGAGCCTTTTTGAAACAAAAATGGCTCATAGGATTGACTTGTGACAATGGTAACTTTTGATCAGCATCACTTGAAGTACAAAATGGCAAAGTTTCAGCCAATTTTACCGAAAGCCATTTTCCATAAGATTTGTGCGGGGTCCTTTATAAAATTATAACTATATTCTTTTATAACTCGACAGCCTTTCGAACCGGCGTTATCAGAATTTTTGGGATTGCTAGATTTTGGATAAGCGATCTACAATTGTTGAATATATGTGATGTAAGCATTCTGTATCTACCTGTACTGTTTTTCTGTCGTTTTATACATAACATTTCGGACATTAATCTTTTGTCCAAATTTCTTCATCCAAAATCTCAACACTCTCCCAGTTAAATTCGTGATTTGACAATCTGTGATCTGTAATCACAGATTGTTGTGAGGTTTCTATTGATATGGCCACAATGTTCTGCAATGCGTGTTTTTAATAATCTGCTTGTTTGGCCTACATACGACGCGTCGCAATCCTTACAAGATATTTTATAAACCACATTCTTTCGCGAGTAATTTGGTAACAAATATTGAACTTTTATAAAAATTCAGAGTTTATCAGGCCCGAATAGGACATTATCATGTTATCTTGGACTGTATGCTTGAATCGTTCTGATATTCCCGGAACATACGGAATGTTAAAATATTTTGAACGCTCTGTGGCATCATGAGCCGAAACCCCGGGCTCGCGCATAGGCTTTCTCTCCATATTATGGAACAATGTTTTAATCTCTTGTGGAAAACTTGGAAAATGAAAAATAATGGATACCCATTATCCCGTAGCACTCGTATCGCGAATTCGAAGTTTTTTTGGTGGAATCCTTGGATGGGATAGTCATATAGCTCTATCCACTAAGCACATGATTGTGCCTCTTTTTTGGCAGAGAGGGTGTTGGGATTCATAATTGAGGTATCTGCGCGAAAAGATGGGTTTGTGATACCAATCGAATTCGATTTTGCGTTCTTATTTCCGACGCACCGGCTCTTATTAGCCTATTCCTTTAATCCTTTATTCAAAAATAGATGTGTTAGATTCTAGTTCTTTTAGGGTAAATAATTTTGTTTTTACATAATGTGTTGTGGATACTGCTTTGGTACTTTCATGTATTCCCAAAATTTTTCGGTAATCATAATTTTGTTTTTACACAATGTGTTGTGGATACTGCCTTGGTACTTTCATGTATTCCCAAAATTGTTCGGTAATCATCTATGGACTATGGATGTCCGGTCGTTTTTTCTACAGCGAAGTATTCGCTGGATAACCTCAATGTGATGCATTACACATGGCTTGTATTCTGAGCTCACATTTATCGGCACATTTAAAGAGCCACATTTAGAGACGCAGATAAATGTACTAGTAATATAACTAAAATCGGTCGTATTCTCATCGCACATTTAAAGCGCCTCTAACTTAGAGGTACATTTATAATTAGTCCTGCTAAAAAATTTTTTCTAATCATATATAACAATATAAAATTCTATATAAGCTATATATAATTATTATATATTTTTATAGGACTTACATAATTATATATAATTATGCCCCGTGTCTCGTTCTCGAGATCACTCTTAGACAACCATGTTGTACCGCTAGTTAGCGTAGGTATCGCCACAATCTTCAGCTTCCGTTCAAGTAGAGCGCTGCTTTCCGGATGCTGCCGGTCCTGCAGCGCCATCCATTCTTCATAACGCTTTTTGTGCACGTTGTATTTGCCACGACTTCAGCATTGTGGGAGAATTGATTAATAAATTAGATAGTATTTTGCAGAAATGAAGAGAGTTAGACAGAGTTCACCTTCAGTGGAAAGGTTACAGAAGAAGTTAAAGAGGTTAAAAGAGCAGATAAATGTGAAACTGACTCAGAAGGCTGACAAACTACGGGCACCGGAGGGTGACGCGGTAGCAAAAGTAGACGAACAGGAAGAAGTATTGGATTCAGGTAGGATTTTATACAAAAATAAATTGAAATCATATTGGCGGCGAGCTCACACGAGAGGTGAGACAAGTCCGTACATGTCAACTAGGTTATGTAATCGCGTCTCGATTAGACAGTACATAACCTAGATTGTTTTGCTCTTCTAGTGATTACGGATGAGTCGGATATTCCGTTCTCGAAAAGTAGTTCCGATAAGGAGAATGAGGAGCCGACAATAATTCCAGAGGCATTAGAAGAGACACGGTCTTGGCAGAGGGAAATAACTTCGCTGAGTTAGACCAGGAAACGCTGGAGATCCTGGGTGACAACAGTGGTTTCACGGATGAAGGAAAGCTAAGACTTCATCCAAAGTTGGCCCTTACATGGGAAAAAATAGTATTGGAAGGATTCAAAAAAGAGAAGAAGATGGAACTTCTCGAAAAATATCCGCGCAAGGGCAATTGTCCAATTCAATCGCCGAAGCTCAATCCGGAGATTGAGGCGAGTGTAAATGACACGATAAGAAAGAGAGATAAGTATCTGGCAGCAGATCAGGAGCTCTGTGGTGCAAGTTTATCCGCTCTGGGAGTCGCAATTAATAGGATTTTTGAAGGCTAGAATCAACAAGTCAATACAAAAGAATTGTTGACGGAGCTGATAGCATCAGGTAAAATTTTGTGTGAGCTATTCAATCAGCTAACCAGAGCAAGAAAGGCTTTTATTTATCCGGGGCTGGATAAGAAAGCGAAGGCAGTACTGGAGAATTCCAAAGTAGGAGAATTCTTATTCGGACCGGAATTGTCGCAACGTATAAAAACAGCGAAATCGGTAGAAAAATTAGGTCTACCGTTGAAATCTCAAGCGACCGAGAAGAAGTCGACTTTCAAGGCTGCGTCAACGTTAAACTGGAAAGGCTCGTCTGGAGCGTCCCGAGACCATACCCAGGCGGGCTACAGAAGACAAGGCTACCAGAGACCCTTTGCGCAAAAAACATTTGCGCAAGGAAGGAATCGTCGATCGACGAATCAAGGCCAAGCACAAGTTCAACAATCAGCGCCGCAGTCGAACCCTGCACCCCCAGCTCAGA
This sequence comes from Prenolepis imparis, assembly GCF_030444845.1. NCBI lineage: Eukaryota > Metazoa > Arthropoda > Insecta > Hymenoptera > Formicidae > Prenolepis > Prenolepis imparis. The sequence continues at coordinate 2,513,436 of NW_028141160.1, forward strand.
AATAAATCAGAAGGTGAGTAATATCGCGGGACGACTAAGATACTATTCAAAGGCTTGGTCTAACATTACATCCGATAGTTTTATATTAGAGAGCATAAAAGGTTATAGGATTCCCTTCGCTAGTATTCCTACACAACAAGATAACTTCAGAGAAGGTCTTCTATATAAGAAGGATGACTTACATATGCAGGAAACAATTAACAGTCTAAGAAATAAAGGAGCAATCAGAAGAGTGAGGCCTTGCAAAAACCAATTTATATCGACGTATTTTTTGGTCCAAAAATCGAATGGCAAGCAAATATTTGTATTAAATCTGAAACAATTAAATAAATTTATTGTTACAGAGCATTTTAAAATGGAGGATATTCGTACGGCAATAAAATTATTGCCACGAGAAGGTTATATGGCAAGTCTGGACTTAAAGGACGCATACTTCTTGATTCCTATACATAAAAGTTGTCGCAAATTTTTACGGTTTATATGGAAAGGACAAATTTACGAATGGACTTGCGTACCATTTGGGCTCAGCATAGCACCCTGGCTGTATACAAAAATCATGAAGCCAGCGATAAATGTACTTATTGTTAGAGGAAAAGGATTGTCGTCAGCAGTCTACTTGGACGACTGGTTATGCTTCGGGAATACGAAGGAATGTACGAAAAATATTGAAATTACTAAGCGGACTTTGGAAAGCTTAGGTTTCGTAATTAATAAAGAAAAAAGTTGCTTGGTGCCGAAGACCAGATGTCAGTTCCTAGGATTCATTTTAGATTCTATAAACGGAACACTGGAATTACCAGAGATCAAACGGGAACAAATAATTCAATCAATCAAGGAATTGAGAAAAAAAAATCATGCAGTATTAGAGAATTTGCACAAATTGTAGGCCGTATCACAGCAGCATGCCCAGCGGTTCAATACGGATGGTTATATACAAAAGGTTTAGAAAGATTTAGCGTTATTAAGAAATAACGATGATTACGAAAGAAGAATGAAAATTCCTTCTTTTCTATCAGCGGATCTCGACTGGTGGGAAGAGAATATTAAAAATTCGTCAAACCCAATAAAACAACAAAAATTTTAGTTGGAAATTTTCTCGGACGCTTCAACAACAGGTTGGGGTGCTGCATGCAACGGAGAAGTCACGTATGGAGCGTGGGACGAAGCGGAGAGTACACAGCATATAAATTATTTAGAACTAAAAGCAGCGTTTTTCGGATTAACCTGCCTTGCTGCAGACAAGCAAAATTGTGAAATATTGCTGCGGATCGACAACACTACAGCTGTATCATATATTAATAGGATGGGAGGTATCAAGTACCCGAAGTTGAATGCTATAACATAAACGATATGGCAATGGTGTGAGCAACGAAAGTTGTGGTTATTTGCATCCTACATAGCTTCAAAAGAAAACGTTGAAGCGGATAGTGCCTCAAGAATGGACTATATAGACACAGAATGGGAGCTAGCTCCTTGGGCTTTTCAAGACATCATTAGTTTATGGGGCTATCCGGAGATCGATTTATTCGCATCAAGAATAAATAAAAATGTATTAAATTCTGTTCATGGCATCGCGATCCAGAAGCATTCTGCGTAGACGCATTTACGTTCGAATGGACAAATTATAGATTTTATCAATGGCATTCCCGCCATTTGCATTGATTCTTAGAGTTTTGAAAAAGATTCAACAAGACTAAGCGCAAGGTATCTTAGTCGTCCCTGATTGGAGATCTCAACCATGATATCCCTTGTGGAATTCCATGTTGATAGCACCACCGTTACTATTTGAACCAAATAACGATATCTTGTTATCTGCTTGTAGGAAAATTCATCATCCATTGGCTACAAAAATGAGACTGATGGCCGGACTATTATCAGGAAAGCCTACGAGAGGTTAAAAATTAAGGATCATGCAATAGACTTGCTTTTGCAGTCAATATCGGAAGCAACGTTAAAACAGTATCTTAAACCGATAAGCGACTGGGCTGGATTTTGTGCTACGAAGAAATATGAGATATTTAATCCACAAGTCGAGCAAGTCATTGAATGGCTCACCGATAAATTCATACAAGGGTCTTCATATGGGACACTGAATACATATAGATCAGCTTTATCCTTAATTACAGGAGACAAAATAGGAAAGAATCCAATGGTAGCAAGACTATTGAAAGGGATCTTCAACAATAAACCTACGAAGCCTAAATATGAAGAAATGTATGACTTGGAGCCAGTATTGCAAGAGTTGGAGAAACTGTTTCCACTGGAAAGCTTGAGTTTAACTGAGTTAACGAACAAATTAATATTATCACTAGCCTTAGTAACGGCACATCAAAAACAGATGCTATCATTGATAAAGGTGAGCAATATAAGAAGAACTAAAGATGGTTACGAAATAAAAATCCCGGACAAGATAAAAGTAACAAGGCCAGGGGCATATCAGCCCTTACTGCTGCTACCAAGATTGGAGGCTAAGCCAGAGCTTTGCGTTGCAAAGACATTAGAAAGGTATCTACTAGTAACTAGTAAGCTGAGAGGTGATTGTGACGAATTATTATTAACCACAAGGAGTCCATACAAAAAAGCATCTAAAGATACCATTAGTAGATGGATACGAGTCTTTCTAGCCAGGTGTGGCATAGGAAAAGAATATACGCCACACAGCATTCGTCATGCTTCGACATCGGCAGCATGGAAAAAAGGAGTAGACATCAAGATAATTAAAAGTCTAGCTGGATGGTCGCAGAACTCAAGAGTATTTGATAAATTCTATAATAGACCGATAATAAATAAAAAGAGTTCGTTTGCAGAGGCAATATTAGAAAAATAAGAAGTTTAATTAAAGAATGTAAAGATTATATTATCAAAAAACAAAAGTAATATAAGTGTTAATAAAGTATATATACATAGAAATATACGGATTAGCCTCTAAACATCTACATGGTTGGCTAAGAGTGATCTCGAGAACGAGACACGGGGCATAATCGAGCGATCGAACGAGCCGAAGGCGGGCTCGTTCGATCGCTCGATTTTATATTAATTCTATAATAATGGCTCCTATACGTGTGTGTGTGTGTGTGTGTGTGTGTGCGTGTGTGCGATCGAAGTTCGGGAAGTGAATGCAATGTGTAATCGTGGTCCGCGAGATGTGATCGTGATCCGTGTGATCGTGGTCCGACATATATAATTATAATATATATAAAAAATGTTTTACCGGAACTCGCGAACCACGATCACACATTGCATTTACTTCCCGAACTTCGATCGCATGATTTTCGTCAAATACATTCATGATAGAAGTCCGTTTAGTTAGTTTCATTCCAAAGACTTTTCGTCCTAATTAATCCTTTGAAGTGAAAATAGTGTCAATCGAAATGCACCCTTCATTATCAAGAGACACGGTAGTGTCTCGCGCTAAGTAAGAGCGAAGCTCCATCCCAGCAGCGAGCCACCGGCCGTGTATCTTTACGCGAGTCGGATAGTTGAGAGATATATTATAGACGTATATATTATAGATATATAGAGATATATATAGACTATATATATAGATTTCGGATACTCAATAACGGCTGAAGCTATCGAGTTCTCATTACGCTTAATCGATAAATTGAGGTCGAATTATATAATAAAAGTTTCTTTATTTTTGCTCTACGTGCTTTTTTATTAATAGATATCATTATGCAAAGTCTCAAAGTGAAACTTTTCCTTTAAGAAACGTCCACGTCACCGTCGTCATCGTCATTCACGCAAGTATCCAATCGCGTGCGTCAAATTCTGTACAGTTGGAGCGTTTGACACAAGACTGCGCTGGAGGCGTTTCTATTCATGATTATACCACAAAATGATGCGTGAGATGTGTGTGATGTGATGACATATAATAATAAATAATAAAGTTAAAGATCCGTTGTCCCCGGTGGATTAAATATACTTTTGATATTAAAAAGGTAAGTTAACATTTATTTTCATACGTTGAAACTCAACTTTTTTAAAACTATAATTAGGTTAGATTATTAATAAATCAATTATAAAAGTTAAATAAATATAAACAATTTTAATATCATATAGATATATTGTATATAGATATATTATTTATATATATGTGTATATATATATATATTTATATATATATAAATATTCGTATTTTAGATGGATTTGCATAGATGCATAGATGTCGATAAAGTGGAAGAGGGCAAATAAAAAAATTTTGAATAAAAAGAACTTAGCGCTGCTAAATTTCAAAATTAACGTTAGCATATAGTTTAATTTAGCAGCGCTAAGTTTTTTTTATTCAAAATTTTTTATTTTTTTTATTTGTATTAATTTTTAATTTTTGCATAAATTTTTAATTTTTCTTTAATTTTTAATTTTCTTTTAATTTTTAATTTTCTATTAATTTTTTATTTTGTTTTTTTTTGTGTTTTGAATTATCTTTTTATTATTATGATTCTACATGGGTTTGCAACTTCCAGCGTGAAGAGAGGTCTATAATTATACGATTCTACATGGGTTTGCAACTTCCAGCGTGAAGGGAGGTCTATAATTATAAATATTTCTCGAACATTCGGACAAGATCGCAGTATCTTTTCGAATTATACTTTACCCAGAAATCCTGTTGCGCCTGTCAAAAATATACTTTGTCCAGTGTAAAACGCCGGAATCGACTTGGCTGAATCAATTGTATTCTTATCCATTATTATTAAAATAAAGCAAATAAACAACAAATAATTAACAACGTAGAAGCAACAGCAAAAAATATATACAAGTGTACTTAAAAACGCTATTATCACTTTTAAATCGATATCGTTACTAAACATTAGTCAGACTTCGATTATATACAAGTGATAAAGCTAAGCACAGAAAGAGAGAGATTGAGAGAGAGAGATAGAGGAGGGGGGAAAAAGGAACTGTATGTATCAATAAACCGGAAATATAGATCAAAGTTAAAAGAATAAATTTTTTACATACAATGCAGGCAGTTTTACTATTAATAGTACGTATCATTCGCCAATAATCTTAAATACCCGTTAATTATTAAATATCCGTCGATTTAATAAAGAATGTAATGTTAAAGAAAGGTGACGGAACACATCCGATATTGTTTAAAGTACCGAAACAGAAATCCGATATATAATAGCCGATAAAATATCAAATAAGAGACATAATATAAAAATAAAAGAAACATAACCGGAGATAAGAAATATGAAATATGTCTTTTGGTTTAAGCTGCATCTTATAATAATTTTTAGACTTGTTTTTGTAAAATATTGTTGACAATTGTTTTAAATATAAAATACGAATTAAATATATGTTATTGTTATATTATGAAACACCTTACATCAACAAGCCCTTTTACATGGATAATTTATTTTACGTGGAATATTATAATAATTACAAGGAGAATATAATATTAAAAAGAAATTTTAAAAAATAAAGTGTTATTTTCTTAAATTGATTTGAAAATGATAATTTAATTTATTAAAACTTAACGACAATCAAGATACAAAACGAGAACAATGTACAAAACAAATGTAGGGTATCTCTCTTTCTGAAAGATATAAAAAGAGATATATCTACGTGTTAATAAGATACATACATTAGCTGAATTCCGTAAAGCGCATATGCACGCATTTTCTATAATATACGTGACGTGTACTATAGATAAATGCGCGCATATGCGCCTTACGGAATCCAGCCATTTTAGCTTCTAAATAATATAGCTTCTTTCAAGACCGCTATCTCTCTCTCGTTTTCATATATCAGGGTGTCCCAGACCACCCGTACACCCTTTTTAAAATAAAAATAAATGGCTTTTATCAAAAATCGCAAACATTTTTTAAGTAAATCGGGTATGCTCTATCGAATGGTGATATTTTAAACTTTTGATTCCGACCGGAAATACGCCATCCGGACCGGAAGTTGAATTTTTTTGAGGGGAACATGGTACTTTTTATTATAGATTCGAATTGTACATAAAACAATAAGAAACTTTTGTATCAAACGTTTTTTCTGAAAGTGCCTCTGTCAACCTTAAAAAAGTACCATGTTTCCCTCAAAAAATTCAATTTCCGGTCCGGATGGCGTATTTCCGGTCGGAATTAAAAGTTAAAAATATCACCATTCGATAGAGCATACCCGATTTACTTAAAAAACGTTCGCGATTTTTTATAAAAGCCATTTATTTTCATTTTAAAATGGGTGTACGGGTGGTCTGGAACACCCTGTATATATATATATATATATATATATATATATATATATATATAGAGGGTCAGTTAAATCCGGACAAAATAAACAATTTATTTAAATAAAAGTTCATTGATCAAAAGTACAAAATTACATAAAAACCTTTTTTCGTGTTATTTGTGGAACCGTTATAGAGAAAAATTACTCAATGTAACCACCGTTTGTCGCCTCGATCCTGGCCTGAAGCGATTACACGCTCTCTGCAACGCCGGCTTGTCCATATTTAAGAATGCTGCTTCAATAGCGGCTTGGAGAGATGTCACATTAGGATGTTTCGACTTGTTGGTGACCCTTTCAATTACGCTCCACACGTAATAGTCCAACGGATTTAAATCTGGACTATTCGGAGGCCAAAACTCTTTGCTCCAAAACATGTCGACGTTTTCCGACAACAAAAAAGTTTTGGACCAAATAACTCGTGTGAACTGGTTTGCGGAACCTTCTTTAGACTTCTCCGAAGCCCTATATTTAGCGGAGTTACTTCGTAAACTGTCGATCTCGGATATTTAAAGAATTCAATTATTTTGGTCCTGCGCGAAGACTTTCAACAATCGCCGCTCTTCTGTTATATTCCGTGCTCAATTTTGAATGCTCAGCCATTTTGAGTTTATGTTCGTTCAGAACATTGTTTTAGCTTACTCGGGGTATATTCCGAACAAAGCCAGTTTGGCTTATTTTTTTTTCAGCTGTTGGCAGCAACTTAACTAAACCGAGAAGTGTTCCGAACCTAATCCAACCTATCACGAATCTGATAACTCATAACTTGTAAAGCAACGTACATACATGTATAATATGATATAAAAAAATGGACAGAAATAAAGCAATGATATTGAACGTGGTTTTTACGAGCTCTAGTTCAAGTGACAGTGATGATGAAAATATAGAACTTTTTCTTGACAAAAATGAACAACGAAGAAAACCAAGAATAAAACATTTTATTGAAACAGTGATTTATGCTTATAATAATAAAGAATTTAAACAACATTTTCGGTGAGTCGATATGCAGTAATCAAGTAAATTGCTTATTTTGCTGGTAATCTTACGTATAATTTTCAGAATGTCTCGTACCACTTTTTATTTTTTATTGAATATATATTGAAACCACATTTGCTAAATGAAAATAAAAATAGTGGTCCTGTTTTATCTCCAGAAAAGCAATTATATATTGCTTTGTATGTATTAGGAACACCTGATTCATACAGGTAAATATCTCTATCAACAATTAATATATTTCCATGAACTTTTTCTACTTTAAGTAAGTATTCATTCATAACTTTCTTTGATATAGATCTGTTGTAACCAAGTTTGATGTGGGAAATGCAACAGCTTGGCGAGCTGTAAAAAGAGTAGTAAAAGCGTTGTGTTATTTTCGGAATTATTTTATTCATTGGCCAACATTTGAAGAAGCAGAAATTACTAGCAAATATATACAGAGAAAATATAATTTTCCGGGAATAATTGGAGCTGTGGATGGAACGCACATTACAATTGCAGCTCCAAGAGAAGATGCACTTGCTTACATCAATCGAAAAGGACATCACTCTATACAGCTACAAGTATGAAGCATTATAAAATATTAGATTTTTATTTGTCCGTTATATACAATAAATATAAAATATTGCTCTTGTTTATAGGTAGTTTGCAATGAAAAAAGAAAGTTTATCCACTGCTACGCTGGAATGCCAGGATCAGTGATATGAGATATGAGAGTGTTTAAATATTCTGGACTACAACAAAAATGCGACAATTTTGATAATAATCAACACCTCGTAGGCGATTCAGCTTACACTTTACAAAAATTCGTGATGGTGCCATACAAGGATAATGGACACTTGACAGCTGATGAAATCAATTATAATTATGCTCTATCTAGAAGCAGAATAATTGTGGAACAGTCTATAGGTCTCTTAAAAGGACAATGGAGATATATATTAGACAAATTACCAATGCGAAGGACAGATCTCATCCCTTACTACATTATTGCTTGCTGTGTCCTCCACAATATTTGTCTCGTACAAAGAAATGAAATTGAATACCCAGTTATTCTTCCAGACGAGATGGAAGATCTTAGACCTTTCACTATTTCTGCAGAACAACAACGAGAAGGAGTCATCAAAAGAGAACAAATAAAAAATCATCTTGCTAATTTAATATAAAAATTTGAACTTTTATTTCTACTTGTATAATTGACGTGTTGACAAAAAAAGATTTTATTTTGTATTTAATATAACTATTTTTATTCTTTACAAAGTAATGATGATCTCTTCAAAATAAATAAAAAATAAATATATATATATACATTTTTTGGTACTAAAAAATAAAAAATCTGATTATTTCGGTCTTGAATTTCTAATGTAAACATTTTCGATATTTATTTTTATACTTTTACATTAATAACACACGTACGTTATAATGGTTATATAATTTACGTTATGGCTGCTCTTAATATGGATAGGTTGGGTTCGGAACACTTCTCGGTTTAGTTAAGTTGCTGCCAACAGCTGAAAAAAAAGATAAGCCAAACTGGCTCTGTTCGGAATATACCCTCGGACACAAATACCAACCTAGCGCTAAAATAAAATATGGCGGGAAATTCAAATTGAAATTTGTCCGGATTTAGCTGATGCACCCTGTATATACCGGGTGTTCAAAATAAAACGTTACAAATTTTTATTTCCAAAAATATTGTGTTTCTAGAAAAAAATATTTCAAATAAAAGTTGCAGTACTTCAAGAGGGAAATAAGTTAATGTTATAGAAATGTTTGTAGGAAACGGTTTTCAAGATCATTTTAAAGTCAACTTGATTTTTTTAAATAGAATTACCCTAAATATTTTATGTAAATAGATTCCTTGTAACATTCTGCATAAAATATTATAAGGGTAAGATAGTCAAAAATCGAATATACTCTTTGTTGCGGATTAGAGAGAGAGAGAGAGAGAGAGAGAGAGAGAGAGAGAGAGAGAGAGAGAGAGAGAGAGAGAGAGAGAGAGAGAGAGAGAGAGAGAGAGAGAGAGAGAGAGAGAGAGAGAGAGAGAGAGAGAGAGAGAGAGAGAGAGAGAGAGAGAGAGAGAGAGAGAGAGAGAGAGAGAGAGAGAGAGAGAGAGAGAGAGAGAGAGAGCGAGAGAGGGAGAGAGCGAGAGAGAGCGAGAGGAAGAGCGAGGAGAGCGAGGGAGAGCGAGAGAGCGAGAGAGCGAGAGAGCGAGAGAGCGAGAAGAGAGCGAGAGAGCGGGAGAGAGCGAGAGAGCGAGAGAGCGAGAGGAGAGCGAGAGAGCGAGAGAGCGAGAGAGCGAGAGAGCGAGAGAGCGAGAGAGCGAGAGAGCGAGAGAGCGAGAGAGCGAGAGAGCGAGAGAGCGAGAGAGCGAGAGAGCGAGAGAGCGAGAGAGCGAGAGAGCGAGAGAGCGAGAGAGAGCGAGAGAGCGAGAGAGCGAGAGAGCGAGAGAGCGAGAGAGCGAGAGAGCGAGAGAGCGAGAGAGCGAGAGAGCGAGAGAGCGAGAGAGAGAGAGAGAGAGAGAGAGAGAGAGAGAGAGAGAGAGAGAGAGAGAGAGAGAGAGAGAGAGAGAGAGAGAGAGAGAGAGAGAGAGTGCATGTATGTGCGTGTGTGATAAGAATGCATCGCAAATGCATTCTCGCCTCGCAATAAGCGCGCATTCAATCACGGCACACGCTCAAATTTGGCGCGGCGACACGCGCTTTCCGCCCGTGCGCCAATGGCACCCCGGCGCGCCCCGCTATATCGCATCGCAGCGCGCGTTTCGCGCGCTAAATATCGCCGCCGTTTAATCGCTCACGAGTAACCGTCCCGTGGGCGAAAACAATAAACGAAGAAAACAAACGGCTTTGTCCCCCGACTTTCGAGAGGATTCGATATCCTTATGTTACAAATCACAAATACGGTGATTTTGTCTCAGAATCTTCTCGAAGGTCAGCGGGATAAAGGCCGTTTGTTCGGCGCCTTTTTCTACTCACTCGTCTTGTCGACTTCTACACGCACAGACCGAGATTCGTACGCTTTCGCTTTTCTTTCGCTTTTTCACAAGCACTTTCGATCGTTCTATTAATTGCACTTCTTGCAATCGTCGTGCGCTTTTCTGTCGCTACTTTCGAACAACATTAACGCACTTTTGTATATAGTTCTGTAAGTATATTCTTGTGGTGTGAAACTCATTTTCTTCTTTCTTCTCTGTGCCGTGCTGTGCCGTCTCCTTTGTCTCGCTTGCTCGCACTGACCGCGCTTCACTCGTTGCCGCGATATTGCACACTCTTCATTCTTCTTATTTATAATAAAATTCTAAAATTTTAACAATTTTGCAAAAACCTTAAAAAAATATATATATAAAGATATTGTTTTCGAAAATCCCATTTTCAGGAAATAATCTTTTAATAATATCACGTTATATACATTATTTTTGCGAACTCGATTTTGCACACTACTTGACAATAACTTGTTCCGTATTATATCATATAGAATTATGTGTATGCAATATGTATATGAATAAATATATATAATATATATTAATATATATCAATATATAATATATATAATAAAATAATAAATATTTATCTAGACAAATTGTAACATATATATTGTTATTATTTTCATTTCAAGATTTTTTTTTGCAATATACATGATTTGCATTGATTACAATAAATATATGCCAAATATACTTACAAGGGAGCGGTCGGAAATGTTTCTCACCGATTTTAATGGGGTTTGGATATGTTGTAGAGCATTAAAAAATATTAGACCCATATTTTTTTTTAGCTGCGTATCTCGACGTTCAGGGGGTGAAACACTCCCTTGAAGAAAATCGATTTTTTTATTTCTAAGCTAATAACGTCAAAACGGTAAAAGATATAAAAAAATGTTTTAAATAAAAGTTATATGGTTTTTAATATTTTTCAAAAATGTCAAATTTTTCGAAATTTCCCTCCCCTTCCTAATTTTTGAAAATTTTGAAATTTATGTTATAACCAGTCTGATAGCATATTTAATATCAAATTTAACCATATATAATAAAGTTGTATTCTGATAACGCATTTTTTAGAAATAAGCTAGAAACGCCACTATACGCGCCCTATTCGTATCTGCCTTATGCTATCAGGCGCTCGCTACTCGTAATGCCAGTTTTTCTTTCATAAATTTACATATTAAACAACAAAAATAAATAATTTATATATTACAATTTATATATTTATATTTAATAATTAAATTTATAATAATTTATATATTATTTATAAAACTTTATAAAAAATAATTTAAATTTATATATTAAAACTTTTATATTTCAAATATTAATATATTATAGAGCAATTATCTGGCAATAAATAGTTTACATATATGTGAGCTAAGAATGAGAAAATATGTTTTTATGCACTTAAAAATAGAATTGATCGAGGAAAATCAACAAGGAAAATCTCTTTGACTCGATGTTAAAGATCAGAGAATAAATAGATATGTTTACGCACAAACTAGACAATCTATGATTCATCTATGATTTCTATGACATCGACGCAATAGCATATTTTTATTTATAATTACGTGCAACTTTACTATTTTTTGTTAATTAATATATTAATAAATACGTTTCTATTGTATCCTTTTGAGATTAATTATGTTAAATTATATTACATTCGATAGGATATCTGTAACTGTAAATTTGTTCTTTTTTATTACAATATTCAAAAATAGTATATTTGAACAATTAAGGATTGATTCCGTTTATATACATATTAAATATAATATTTATTTTTAAAGGAAAGGAAAAATAAATAAATAAATATAATACAAAATATAATATAATATAATACAAAATGCTTTAATAAGTGCTTTATTCATTATATGAAATTTTTTTATAAGTATACATAAAATACACTGTACATTATGATATCCCACACTAAAAATATAGTGTATAAAATATCAGAAAAATTAATATAAGTAATGTGAACATTATATTTATTAAATTAAATGATTGAATTAAAGTAAAAAACAATCGTTACGCTCTGCTAAAATTTAATAACTAATTAGAGTCTCAAAATGAGTTGGCGATGAGAGCCCGGGCGCAGTTAATAAGGCGCACATTTATTTAAATGAGTAAATTTTAATATAAAGATAGTTTACATAGATAATGATACATAGCGATGATAGCGTACGTTTCGACTCTTTCTCTTTGAGCCTTCTTCAGCGCATACAATTAAAAGATTGACTGTCTATTAGACGAAATTTAGTTTGTGATGTTCAAGACGTGAAAGACTGCTATCTTCCATATTATATTCAGCTAATCTCAATGTTATTTCTTCACTGGGTAGATAAGCCCAGGAAGTCGATAATGAGAAATATATTCATTTCGTAAAATCTGTAGGTGAAAATTCACTTTTTTTATGGAAGGAAGCTTATTGTAAATGTTAAAATTTTTTTTTATGTTTTATATAACAAAAATGAACGAATCAAAATAACTTACAAATTTGTAGATCTCATTATTGTACAGGGTCGAAAATTGTAACGGAAGTGTGGAGTTGTCTAAAGTGTAGCAGAACGATCGCATTAACATACTAAATGTTTAATATTCTTAGAGACCAAGTTTTTTTTCGGTTACTGATATCACTCATCGTGAGGAGAGTGGTTCAATTAAATCTAGGATAAACATGACAAACCGGTACGTTATGTAAAAGTCAAAGGAGTCAGCTAACGAATAATAGTCAAATAAAAGTTAAGTGTATAAACAATAAATAAACGTTTTGATTAAAAACTGAAAGTCACGAGAAAAAGAAAAGAAAAAGAAAACACTATAATGCTAGATATTTAATAAATTAAGGACTAACACATGAAGATGTTTCCCTTTTTTTCTCTTTTTTATATCTTGGGCAATCTATTAGTTACAGTAAAATAAGAAGATGGTAATAGTTCTGTATCTGTGTGTGAATTTAGGCTGTTTTTTTCTCTTAATATATAGCATTTCGGAGACGAGTCTTTTTTCAAGAATAGGTTCGCTATCTAAAATTTGTATTTCGTCCCAATATTAAAATCATGGTTAAATTCGAGCCTATGTTCGGTAATGACAGAACGATTTGCTGTATTTCTTTTAATATGGTTACGATGTTCAATAATTCTTGTATGTAACTGTCTGCTGGTTTGACCCACATAAGAGGCGTCACAATTATTACAGTTTATCTTATAAACTACATTCATGCAATGTGCCTTTTCTAGTGGGTCTTTGTGGACTTTTATGATGTTGCGCATCTTACTAAGTCCCGTGTATGCGATTCTAGTATTGATCTTTTTTGTGATGGTTTTGAATTGCTCCGATATAGTGGGAATATGCGGTATAATAAAGAAGAAACATCGCTCTTCGTTCTGTTTACAAATGTTGTTTTTTTTATTTAAGTAATCGTTGTTGAATATTGTTTTTAAGCGATTTCGTATCGTTCTGAAGATAAATTCTAAAGGATAGTTATTAATTAATAAAATTCTGATGCACATTTCAAGGTTCTTTTGATGACATGATGGATGAGATAGAAATATCGTTCTGTCGATTAAACCTATTATGGTGCCACGTTTTTGGCAGATGGGGTGTTGAGAATAAAAGTTTAAATATCTGCCGGAAAAAGTTGCTTTGTGGAACCAATCAAAGGAGATATTATTATTTTTCAAATTTAGAGTTAGATCAAGAAAATTTAATTTATCATCTTTCCCAATTTCTACCGTGAATTGTAGGCGGGGGTGACATTTGTAAACAGAACGAAGAGCGAAATTTCTTCTTTATTATACCGTATGTTCCCACTATAACGATCTTTTACAGCATATTTTGCATATTTTTTTATTAAAATATAAGAAAATGAAAACATAAAAACATAAAAACTTATAAACATATTGATACTTTTTTTTACTTATTTCATAGACTTATAATTATATTTAAATCGAATAAAATATTATAAATCTGATTCTGCTATTACAAAATTAGTACATAATTTGATACTCTTTAAAATTTTAACTTTAAATAAATTTTGTTTAATGGTATTTAGTTTATAAAATGTAATTATCGTTGTAACGCGCGTGTAGGCTTTTTTCATTTTTAGCGAATTTTCTCATTTTTACGGTGCCATTTATTCGTTATAATAATTTTGATACGTAATGTTTAAAATACTGCAAATGAATAAAAATACTTAGCCGCACGCAGTAGACAGAGCATATTCTGTTATATTTTGAAGAAGGAAAACTTCATTCTCGTTTAATGTAATTTTTTCTAATTTGTCCGTAAATATTAAAGATTGTTTCACAAATATATCAAAATATTTTGTAACATATTTGTATTAAAACTTGGCGCCACTATTTTTCGTTGTTTAGTCCACATAGATGCTGAAGTAAATTTTATTAGGAAGAATTTAATAAGAAGAAATTTTATTAAAAAAATAATAAAGAGAAAGAAAGATGAGAGATATTGCAAATAAGTTATCTATATATATATAAAATCCCTATTCTGTCTGTCGTTGAATTGATCGGGTACTTCCCGACATGCTAGAAACACCAAATTTTGCATGGTGATAGGGGTCCACCCTCAGGTAATGGGAAAATTCTTGAAGTCTTTAATTTCGATCTAGGGGCGCAGCCAGGGGCCCCTTATTGCGCCATAGGATTAACATGGGAAAAAACTTCAATCTGGCCTAGGAGGCTAAAATTTCGTACATTGATAGCGGTAACTATAAGACCAAAGGGAAAAATCTCAAAATACAAAATTTCAATCCAGGGCGCAGCCATAGGGGCCCCTTATTAATGCGCCATAGGATTAACATGGGAAAAATTCAATCTGGCCTAGGAGGCAAAAAATTTGGTATACTAACAGGGGGGTAACGTAAAACAAAAGAGAAAAATCGGAAAACCCAAAATTTTTATTCAGGGGCGCAGCCAGGGGCCCCTAATTCTGCCGTAGGGGTTTACACGGAAAACTTTACATGACCTACGTAGGAAGACGAAATTTGGTGTTCTGCCAGGGGCTAGGGTAAAAGCAATGAAAAAAAACCAAAGGGGAAAATCAGAAAACTCAGGGGCGCAGCTAGGGACTTAATATCCCATGAAAAAATATTCAGTAACAGCCACCTTAACGCCTGGCATAGACAGGCTTTTCCCCTAGTACGTCATAAATCACTCTGATTTTCACAGATATTATAGTTTTGATTCACATCCATTTCGTATCACATTATATATAAATCTGATCAGAATTTCCAGATAACGTGAACCTTTTTTACAAACCAATCTTAAATGTCGCAAAAAAGCCATTTTTTGCATATTAAACTCAATTATTTGGGAAACCTGATATGCTGGTGAAAATTGGCCTGCGGCATTCAAAAATCTATAAGAAACACCTTGTCTAGTTTAAAATAATGGAAAAAAATTTTTTTTGTAAACTAGTGTTATTATTATTATTAATTATTAATTAATTATTATTAGATTGTTTCTGTATGTTTCCGAAAATGCACCTCCTTCCCGCTCCCCTCTAAAAAAAAAACACAGATGTGTTTTGTGGTAGCTCCATATATCATCCGAATTTGTATAAATACATCATGTTCTTGCTCAATTTATAAGGTGTTCCATAAATCCCACGAATTGTTTTATAATTTTATCATATTCACAAGAGATCAAAATCTACAAAAAATACTACTCCTCTTAGCTTAGACCTTTTTGGGTCAAATTCGGTACTTTTTAAACATTTTTCTTTATTTGGATTAAATTAAAATTTTCTGCCGAAAGATGCTACAGGAGAAGGAACACAGCTTCTTCTCTGCTCACGCATGTATATTTTGCAGTAAGATAATAAAATATATAGTTGTTTATATTTTGTAGTATGACAAATGTATAAAGTATATATTCCCGACATATATGTTTTTTCCCTATTATGGAAATTTAATATTCCCAAGAATAACTTTTTGCGATATTCATATAAAAAGATTTGTTAATTTATCTTTATTTTTAATAAGATTCAAAATATTGTATAATTGCATATCAAAAGCTGTCTAAGAACTTGCAGAAATAGATGAAATATTTTGGTGCAATAAAGTAACAATCATACTAAACAATGAACATAAACAAAAATATTAACAAAGAGATAAATAACACACAATAGTAAAAATTGAATATAATCAGAAATATAAACGCAATACTTTATACAAAGTATCTTTATATCTTATAAAGTGTCGCATCTTAGAAATTAAGAATTTGCAACATAATTCAAATTGCGCCTGATCCATAATTCTATTTACTATATAAAAATCAAAGTAATCGATGAGTTATAACTTTTTTCCAAGATTTATTGAAAGATGATATGTCGCACATACACACACACACACGCACGCACGCACGCACGTACACACAAATGTAATATTTAAAAAATGATAAAAAGTCTCTGAAAATATACGACATCGTGAAAGTGTGAATATGAATATTGTATAATTTATAAACATGCAAATAAATTGTTCAGTAAAAGTAATTTATAACTACTTTATTGTGTAAAATAAATTATTAAAAGTAACTAATTTTGTTTAATTTTCTTTAAAGAAATCTTACCAAGGGCTGTAAGTAATCCCTTGCCAAATGTTGATTCAAAAAGTTTATATACTATACTTTTTTCCAAACAACGACTGTTTTGTAAAATTGTCTACAACAACATATTTCTATAATGCATATCTGTTTCCGTTATTTAGACAATTATCATAAACTTTAGAAAATCATTTTGATTATATGACAAATATAAGATATAAAAATATAAAAAATTGTTTATATTTTTAATAGATTCTCTATATAATATTCTCTATATGTATAGATATTCATCCAATTATGTAGGAAAACGTAAGTAATTTAGTATATATAATAAAAAACATACAAGTGCTATTATATATTTCTACCTGTATTTGATCTGATTCGTATATTACAATTATTGACTTGTTGCCCAACCATAATTGTAATGGAGACGGATAATCTTCTGCTAGTTTAATGAAAATATCCAAAAATTCTAAAATATATTTTATAATATATTACATGAAAGAAACAATTACATAGAAGAAACAATTTATCTGCATTTTATTATATTGAACACAATGCAATATAACAATTTTTATTTTGAAATACTGATATATTTCTAAAAATCTATTCCTATTACTTCCCTTCATTATTTTTTTTATAAATTAATTATTATTCTATAATTAAACATATTTTTGTCTTTTTAATATTATCAGAATTCCGCTGCAGAAAATAGTAGGCACTTCCAATAAGCGGAAATGTTTTTGGACCAGGTAGAGTGTTTTAATGGAAGATTGTCGGCGGCAGTAATTTAAGATAAAGTAACTTGCAATACATGCCAGAATAATTAGTACAACACTTACAAATATCATTATACTGAACAATGATAACTGCGAAATAATAATATGATTTTATATTACTATCAATGTGTGGATATCGACTTATCAACACTTTTATTATATTTTCCCCACTCAAACAAATGAGAATAAAAATCTTATCTTACGCAATAATTAATGCGGCTTATAAGTTAAAAAATAAAGTCGTTAATCATTCTTGAAATGTCACACTAAAGTGTAACACTAATGTGATTCAGTGAACTCTATACTATATTGGAATGTGAACTGTATTATAAGAAAATGAGACGGAGCGAGAGGAAAAACTGAAATTAAATCCGTCCTTTTCTATATCTTTTCCTTTCCTTCTATTGGTTTGTAGTGAGAACGTATAAAATGATTGACCAATCAAAATTTACTAGACAGAGACAGAAATTGTTCCAAAGCAACTTGTCTTTTTCTTCTTGAGGGCTAAGCATAGCACAGTACACATTCCAGTATGAGTATAGTATAGAGTTCACTGATGTGACCTAACACGTGAAATATTTCGAGAATATTGAAATAAAGTTAAAAATTATATAAATAAATTTTAGTTTAAAATAATTAGTGTTTTGATAAGGATATAATAAAATAATAATTCTAATGTTATGTGTTACAAAAAATTCCATTTTTCTACTCTTGTTTAAATGATTTTAATTTAATATTTATTATAGCTTCTTTAGAAAAGAATGAAGATATAATTTAATCTAACATTGGCATATATGAATGTATTATAATGTACTTATCCGTATGCAATGATATGTTTTTTATTCGTGCTGTGCGATCTTGCAGTTTTTGTTTTCAAGTAATTACTCTTGATAACATGTTTTTTTTAATTGCGCAATTTAATCGATCTTGAGCTAGTCCATAATTGTATGATTAAACGAACTTACCTCTAAGTGAAGTTCTATCATAATTGTATGAAGCGCCTCTTCCGAAGAGATCAAAATGTAGTACCCTCTACTCTATATACCGATTGCCACAATTTTTAAAGTAAAAATCTTTTGTTTTCCTCCATCTTGGTTGGCGTGATCTTCATTCGAATTCAAAGTGTAATTGCCGTAAAAATTTTACGGGGATTTTCAAACTTATTTATTGAAAATTAGGGAATATTGCTACTGGGAGGGATTGATCTCTTCGGAAGAGGCGCTTCATACAATTATGATAGAACTTCACTTAGAGGTAAGTTCGTTTAATCATACAATTGTATTTCGCGCCTCTTCCTCAAGATCAAAATGTAGCTGTTCAAAGTTTTTTACGGCAATAAAATCACGCACAAAAAATTTTTTATCAGCAAACAAACTACATATTTTATATATAATTGTTATAAAACATATAACATATAAACTAAATATAACATATAATATTGTTAATGAAAATAACATTATTAATCACAAATAACTTTTTTTTTTTTTTTTTTTTAATTAAGAATATCGGTTCAAAATTGCCAAAGCATAAGATTTGTTATCTGAAACAACAGGACGATTATAAAATCTGGCAAAAGTTTGGGACTTTTTAGTCCAACCGGCGGATTTGAGAATCAAATCTAAGCTGACACCACTGCGTTTAGCAGCAGATGTTGATGCATGTCTTATACTATAAGCACCGAACTTTGAAGTGTCTAATCCGCTAACACTTAAAACAGATTTTATCCATCGACTTAGAGTTTGACTTCTTACAGCTTTGTGAGGTTTTTTAATTGCAATAAAGAGTTTATTTTCTTCCTTTCGAAGAATTTTGGTTCTTTCTAAATAAGAAGTCAACGCAGTTGCTGGACAAATAGACGAATTACATCCAAAAAACGGTATTATCAAAATTGGTTGAACCTTTCCCGGATTTGAAGTCTTAATATTCTCCGATATTTTAATCTCATAACTATCATCATTTATCATAATATTTCTTATATCTATTAAAGATAATGTTTGCATACATTGACCTGTGACAAGAGCCAGTAGAGTATCCAATTTTTTAGATAATTCATCAAGTGAAAGATTATCATTTGAGTTAAATTTACCTAGATAATTTAAAACTATCTTTGGATCCCAAGCACAATCGTATTTGGCCTTGGGAGGTTTTAACCTATAAACACCCTTGAAAAAACTTTTGATTCTGGAATTATCTGCAAGACTGGAACCTCGGATCTTTCCAATAGCTGAACGGAAACAATTCAATGTTCCGTACGAAGCGCCCTTTTTATATCGAACAGATAAAAAACTCAAAACTAAGGGAACAGTAATATAATAAGGGTCAGACTGATTGTCATTGCAGAATTTCCACCACTTCTTAAATCCTATATCATATTGTTTTAAAGACGAATCACTAAGAGATGATAAAATAATATCTGAAGAATCTGCAGGAGTTTCATTTAAATGGAGTGCCTTCCTGATATAATTCCTGCAACCAGGGTAATCCTTGACCAAAGGGGATGAGATTCCCTATTTAAAGATTGCAATAAGTTAACATCAGGTTTAAAATAAATTGGTGATGATTCAAGCAATGACATATATACCGGAAACCAAACCTGAGCTGGCCAGAACGGAACAACTAAAATTCCTCTACTTTCTTCGAATCTAATTTTTTCAAGGGTACGCAAAATAATTGAGAAGGGAGGAAAGGCATAGAAAAAATATTTTTTCCAACTGATGGTGAAAGCGTCAACTCCAATAGAACCAGGGTCTTTTTTCCACGAAAAATAACTTTTACACTTTGTGTTTGTTCTGGTGGCAAAAAGATCAATTTCCGGATTACCAAACATCGAAATTAATTGGCAGAAGGCAGATTGTGATAGAGCATATTCAGTCTCAGGCTCCAATCTACGAGATTCAAAATCTGCTTCAACATTATCTACAGAGGCTATGTAGCTTGCGAATATCCATAAAGGGTATTTCCCATTATAATAGTCGAAATGCCCTCACTCCGCTTTTCGAAAAAAACCTATTGGAATTTATTTGTAAATTAAAAAAAATAATTTCTATCACCCTGCCCGCCTCCCCCTCCTCCCTCTCCTTCCTGGGGTGGCTAAAAACCCCTTTTCTTGTATATTAATTTTTTTCTAGGAAATTTCCTGCTAAAAAAATCTGTAAAAATTTGAGTATATAGGGGTCATACACCAAAATATACCCAAATTTTTTTAGATTTTTCCAAGGTCATCTTCAAGGTAAAAAAATTCAAAATAATTAAAAACCGTTATATTTTCAAAGCTAAAAGTGCTTTTACATGGTAGCATCAAGAGTCAAGCGTCTGCGTTTGCGCAGATCTCAAATGAGATAGAATTTAGCTTCTTGCGGCTAATAATATTAATAAATATAACAAATATAAATGAATATAATTAATATCATTAATTTTCAGTACTAATGTGTGCATATTAGAATATAACATTTTGATCTTGACCGTATTCGTATGACTCATTATGTTGTTAGCAGCAAAAAGCTAGAATCTATTTCATTTAACATCTGCGCCATGAGTTTCTGCGCAGATGCTCGACGCTCGATGCTACCATGTAAAAGTACCTTAAAAGGGCGGCAATCCCAGATTTTTTTAAACATGTATTTTAATTAATTTCAAATTTTCCAAAAATTTTTATACAGGTTTGAGTGGTGGGCCGTATTCAAAATGACGAAAAAACTATTTTTTTTACTATTTTCTAATTATTCGAATAAGTTGCGTGGCACCTTCGAAGTCACTCAAACACCTTTAGATTTATTCAATAACCTTTTGTCAATTAGAGTTGGCAAACATTTATGCAGTTTTTAAAGTATTATATGCTTTCCCTAACAGCACAACATATCCGAAAAACGTTCAAGGGACATCCAGAGGATGTTAGGATGTTCTCTGGATGTCCTCTGAACGTCTTTCGGATATGTTGTGCTCTGTTAGGGAAAGCATATTGTTATGAACGGTATCGGGATTTGAGTAACAATAACGCACGAGAAAATGGAATAAGAGGAGAAGTTTATTTCGGTCTTAACCGACGTATTAAGTACACTTATGTCCCAGGGGATAATTGATCCCCCGCTCGCATTCGTGATCTAAGAGCGACTGCCCGTCTCGTTCTCTCTACTCTCCTTCCACGCTCCTTCGCTCGTCATTTGTTTATAAGGAGCGATATCTCGATATCGGCGCTATCTTATTCTAGACTCTCGGACACATATAATACTTTAAAATCTGCATGAATGTTTGCCAGCTCTAATTGACAAAAGGTTATTGAATAAATCTAAAGGTGTTTGAGAGTGACTCTGAAGGTGCCACGCAACTTAAACGAATAATTAGAAAATGGTAAAAAATATGGTTTTTTGTCATTTTGAATACGGTCTACCACTCAAACCTGTATAAAAATTATTGGAGAATTTGAAATAAATTAAAATACATGTTTTTAAAAAATCTAGGATTGCCGCCCTTTTAGCTTTGAAAATATTACGGTTTTAAATTATTTTGAATTTTTTTACCTTGAAGATGACCTTGGAAAAATCTAACAAAATTTGGGTATATTTTGGTGTATGGCCCCTCTATATACCTAAATTTTTTCAGATATTTCGACCTCGGCCTTCGTTCCCGAGATAGAAGGCAAAATAACATATAATAAAACAAACGATTTTTCGCGATTTTGAAGACGGCGCACCTATGAAAACTTAAAAAAATTGGTTGGTATATTTATAACAAATTAGAATACGTATTTTAAAAGGAAAAAATTCGATGTATGGTTTTTTGTTTTAATGTTATAACGATTTAAACTTTTTCGGAATTTTTTTTACCTTGAAGATGACCTTGGAAAAATCTAAAAAAATTTGAGTATATTTTGGTGTATGACCCCTATATACTCAAATTTTTACAGATTTTTTTAGCAGGAAATTTCCTAGAAAAAAATTAATATACAAGAAAAGGGGTTAGCCACCCCAGGAAGGAGAGGGAGGAGGGGGAGGCCGGCAGGGCGATAGAAGTTATTCTTTTTAATTTACAAATAAGTTCCAATAGGTTTTTTTCGAAAAGCGGAGTGAGGGCATTTCGACTATTATATATAATGGGAAATACTCTTTCAGAACTTGTCAAATATTATTAATATTGTTATTTAAAAAGTTTTTATTATTTACAAAAAATTGATCTATAATAATTTTATTAATGAAATCAATTGCATTGTAGTAATAGATCAAACTTACAAAGCATTTGTATATAAATGTACGTATAAATGTATCCTCGAGCACATTTATTGGTACATTTATCGAGAAGACATAAATGCGCTATAAATGATATTCAGAATAGGATTTTCACTATAAAATTACGCATTTAGACTAAAAGTGGCGAGGCGCCTCTAAATGTGCCACTAAATGTGCGCTCAGAATATCGCCATATTTATCGTGTTATTTAAGGCACATTTAGAGGCGCATTTAGCGATAAATATGAGCTCAGAATACGGGCTCATCTCTGCTGTGAATGCTTTGATGTCCTCTTTGTCTTCAAACCGAGTAATACGACTGGAAATGTTTCGATTTAGTTTTTTGTCTTATGGCATTTTATAGCTGTTTTTAACGATCCATGCCAAAGTGAGCACGTCCGGACCCAGATCGTTATGTCCTTTAAACTTGGCTAGATTAATTGTTGTGCTATTGTCTTGCGTGTCGCTTGTCCCAGGGTGTGATGAGCTGCGGATCGTCTGGATTTGTGAGTAGTAAAACTGGAATATCTATTTAGTTAATAACGTCAATAAATCGTGTTTGCAGAATCGTCTAGTCGCAATTTTTTAAGTGTGAGCGTGGAATGTTTCTGCAGTAGGGAATGTTTGGAGTTCTGACGATTACTAAAATATCTACTGCTTCGATCTTGGAGAGGGTGCAACGTTGTCTTTTCTAACAATATGTTCCATGATTGACGAATTGGCTTATGAAATTGAACTGCTGTAATTGTACCGAAATTTTGTTATGTCTTTGCGCGAGTGCGTCCGTGAATGATTTCTGATCGGTACCGTTAAATCGTGTTCTTCGAACATGTATCTGAAAAAATTAATAGCTTCATAAATTGCGAGTAATTCTCGATATGTACTGTTTGCGTCTAAATTAGTTTTTTTGGAAAAAAATCTTAAATGGCGCTTTTTATTGATGTACTGTTTCTGAGCTGCTCCAAGTGCGTCTGTGCTTAATATAATATTAATAAAGCGTCTTCCACTAGATGCTAATAACGTCGTGGCCTCTGCCAATTGTTTCTTGCAGTCGAAAATTTACGTGGCTTTTTCCAGTTTGGTAGTCGTTTGTTCTTTTTGCTTGCTTCGATTGTGAGAACGTGGAGTGGTGCTTGGATCTTTGCTGCAGCTGATAGAAATTTAACATGCCTAATACTCTGCGTAACTCGTCAATAGTCTTCGGCTTTTTGGTCCGTAGTATTACCTCGACTTTGGCTTAAATCGATTTGGTGTCGTCCTTGGTAACGGTGCATCCGAGATATTTCACTTTCAATTGGCTTTCACTAGATTGCATTTTTCGGCGTTAATGTTGAGTCTATGCCTCTTTAGTCTTCCAAAACTTACCTCAGATGGTTCTTATGTTTCGTTTTCGGGATGTTTAGATAACAGAGAAGCAAAACTCTAATCCTTAAAGTACTATGTATATAAAACGTTGAAATGTTTGTGCTGCATTTTTTAATTCGAATGACATGACATTAAACTTATATAGTCCAAAGGGAGTGATTAAAAGCTATTTTCTCCCTATCGTGTGACATCATTGGTATTTAATGATAAACATGTGTTAAATCAATTGTGCTGAATACTGCGTAGCCGTGTAGCTTGCGAGCCAAGCTCTGCAAGCGTGGAATTGGATATTTGTCTGATATTATTTTTTTGTTTAATCATCGGTAATCTCCGCAGATTCACCATTCTTTCTTCTTTTTCGGTACAAGCTCGCGTTTGTCCACTGTCCACTTTCTGGTTGATAATCCCCTCTTTTGATCCAACTGTCAATTTCTTTTTTACAAATTTCAATTTTTCTGGTCTCGCACGATCTGTAATAAGATATCCTTTTGTTAAAAATGTCATGTTTGACTATATATATTTTTTACTTTTTTACTTGAGTGTAGACTTTAATATCGCTAAATTCAATTAGTATGCGAGAAGGCGGTATGTTGATGTTTGAATATATACACCGACGGTGTTTGTTTGCTCGTGACTTTCCCTTCGATCTTCAGTTTTGTGAGTCCGTCGATAAGTCTTCTGTTCCTCAAATCTACAAGTAGATTGTAATCAGAAAAGAAATAGGCTTCTAGAATTAGCGTCTACAATTATGCGAATTTCCATATGAAACTGCATCTTAGACCTAGGTTTAAATTCCAAGTCTTCGTATGTATTTTGGTTTTCAATCCTTTTGCTGCAAAGAGCGATAGATTAGTTGCATTATTTACGAAAACTCTTAGATAGGACGAATTCGTCGAATACGGTATCAACTAGAAAAATTGGCGCCGAAACGTCTAAATAAATTTTACGTTTGAATAAATTCGTTTACTGTAAAGAAGCTAATTACTTGCCGCCGCCCATCTTGTACTTCCCGGCTCGCATTGCTCTTTATATGTTTTAGCTTTTTTTATATTCTAATGAATCCTCCAAATAATTTTGGAGCTAAATTTGTATTGTTTCTTGTTTAATTTACGCAGACTGAAAACATGCATTTTTTATCTTTTTTCAATTGTATTAAAATTAATTTTGGATTTGAAATTGTCAATTGTTTAAAAAAATGGATAATAACAAAAATCGATTTCAAAAATGAAACTGCGTATCAATTTCCTTAAGAATTGCGTTAGATACAATTAAGTTTCACCACATTTAAATAGTTTGTCGCGTCTGGTAAACAATTGTTTTCATCATAGAACTGTTTCTAAATACAACTCGTTATTGAACCGAAAATATAAATCGTTATATTTTCTGTTTTGAAATTGGAGATCAGCAACGCGTATTGCAACATCCACTCAATGATTTTAAAAAGCGTTGACTTAGTTTGTTTTATATTTTTTTTTTTTTCATTTACCGATGTTTTATGTAATAATTTTTTAGAACGTAAAATAAATCACTTTCCTCCCACTTTGCGAGGGAACAATGCAGATTATCCAAGAAATTTGATTGGTTATTGAAAAAACAATCAATAATAAAAAACAGTAAAATTCGCCCGATTCATTATTTTTGTTCCATCGAGAACAATTCACAGCGTGATGTGGTTCCACGCAGAAGAAATCTTCGTTCTTCTTCAACCCAGCTAGTTTCTGTAATATTTTAAATCCCTTTTTTCTTCAACCAGCCTTCCTCTTCCTCGTCTTCCTCCTTCATTAAGACTTTCCTAGACCTCTCGAGTTTTGGCTCATATTCCTCGATTTCAGTATTGAGAAACAAATGATTTGTCAACTTGTCGACTATATCTGCGACTATACCTCAGAATGTACAAGCATTATTACAGTTGGGAGAAAAAGTTTTGCCTACCTGCTGATAATAAAGAAAAAAACCACCATTGAATTTATAAAAACTGTTGATTACAACATCAGTAAACTTCCGACGAACGTCTGTTTAAGCATGCAAGACCGTTCTTGCAGTATTATTAAGAAAATTTCCCGTTTTGACTCTCTGTATAATAGTTTTCCACAAAACTTCTACAGTAAATCAAATTTTGTAATTATGTGCATAGTTTCTTACATTTTTTATATCATTATTTTGTTGAATATATGTAAAAAATTAAAATAACTATTTTGGTTAAAATAATACAAGTTTTTATTTTCACTTGGCGCAAATTTTTTAATATCATTATTTCTGTAGGATATATCGAGAAAATTAAAACAAATATTTTATACACAAAACAATTTATTATTTAAAATTTATTTAAAATTTTTTAAATATTTTTTTTCGAAAAATACATTCAAAGACAAAAAGAATGACTACCTTATCAATATAAATATTTGAAATTTTCGAAAATTGTTAAAATCAATTTTTTTTTAAATGTGTAACTAGGCATGGATGGTCATCTTTGATTAAGAAAAAAGAAAAAATTTTGAAAATTTACCAACAAGCTGTCAGTTCATACAAATATTTATTTTTTATTAAAGTTATACAGTTTGCAAATACAAAATAAGCTCAGGAAGGCAAGGAGAGCATGTGAAAGAATAACAGGAAACCTTTAAAATTGAGAAGTTGAGAATAACAGGAAACCTTTAGAATTGAAGTTTAGAAGTTTAGCCTAAAAAAAAACAAAAAATTTGATTTATGTAAAACATGTGCAAAACCGAAATAATAACATAAAAAAGAGCAATAAATTGGTTCCCCGATATTGGTACAGATGCGCTATAAAGTTCTCAGTACATAAAAGCAATAAAAAATAAACATAAAGTTATAAAAATTAACATTTTGTCGGTAAAACAGAGTACACTCCAGCATCACCGGAAGTGAATAAAATCTAATAAAAAAAAAGAATGATATTTATTGACTTCCTTATTTTATATCAACAATTATTTACTTAAAAAACGTAGTAAGATGATAGCGAAACAAAGAAAGTAGTTATTATTATGAGAAAAATATAATACATCACACATACATATGTAATATTGCATATCACATATATGTTGTATGTCATTGTGTGCAAAATGTAGATTATTCTATTTCTTTTATAAATACATATTTAAATAATAATATTTAGAATTACTTTTTTGTTACGCTACTATTTTATTATTTCTTTCTTAATAATAACTACTTTCTTGATATGCTACTATCTTATTATTTCTCTTTCAT
The DNA here is from genome assembly GCF_030444845.1 of Prenolepis imparis. Classification (NCBI taxonomy): domain Eukaryota; kingdom Metazoa; phylum Arthropoda; class Insecta; order Hymenoptera; family Formicidae; genus Prenolepis; species Prenolepis imparis. Next base: position 2,540,799 of record NW_028141160.1, read on the forward strand.
AAGTATTGTAATAATTGATATAAAATAAGAAAGCGAATAAAAGTTAATAATAATAATTGTGTCGAATGCTCCAACAGAATTTGACGCATGCAATTAGATACTTGCGTGAATGACGACGGTGACGTGGACGTTTCTTAAAAGAAATTTTTCACATTCAGAGACTTTGCATCATGGTATTTTTATTTATAAACTACGTAGAGTAAAAATAAAGACACTTTCCTTATATAATTCGAACTCAATCTATCAATTGAGCGTAGTAAGAACTCGATCGCTTCAGCCGCCGTTATTGCATATCCGCAAATCTATGATACTCTCAACCTTCCAATTCGCGTATAGATACACGAGATACCTCGTTATCGCTGCGCACGGGGTTTGGCGCGAGACATTATCGTGTCTCTTGATTTTTTTATATAATGCAGTTTCATCGTTCTGAATCGGAACGTAATTCATACGTTTGTTGTTCCCTTCATTGAAGTACATTTTCATTAGAGTACAAGATCTAAACCTTTAGCCCAAGCAGTTGATGCAATTACTTTAAACACGTGTAATTCTGCAGCGTAAATGGCAATAAGGTAGGAATTTATATTAGCATAGATTTTTTACTTTTTTTCAAGAATATGTCAACAATTTTTAAATATAATATAAATTTTTTTAATATAAAATTTTCCGAACGCTGATATATGGCTGTTTTTGCAATAAGATTACTCTTAGATGACAAAAACTCTTCGTATCAAAACCCAAAATGGCCGTAATAAATCACGAAATATTAATTATCTCAAGAACAAAAAGAAGTATTTAAAAAAACAAAAATAAAAGAATAATTAAAAATAAAAGTATAATTTATTGATTACAAATCTACATATTTATTTTTCATAATTATTATTTTGTACTTTAAATAACCGACTTCATACGTAAAATTTTTCAATTTTTTTGTAATCAATGCAATTAAAAATATACTCAGAATATTTTATATATCTTTTACATAGCATCACAATTTAGAATAATATGATATAATTTATAATATATATTAATAAAAATATATAATAATAAAAAAATATATAATATACATTAATAAGAAAATAATAATTTTCTTATATTAATATATAATTAATATATAAATTAATATATTATTAATATATAATATTATTATATATTATATATATAATATATTAATATATAATATATTATATATTAATATATTATATAATACATTCCGCACAATAATTAAGGGATCAAAAAAAATTGTCTAAAAAATAGGCAAATTTTAAATAACTGTAACTTTGTTTCAAAAAATAAAAATTTTAATTTTAAAAAAGGGTTTCAAGGCGTGAAATCTCTACTTTTGGAAGATCACAGCTGTTTTTCACTTTCTTCATTTCTTGTATTTTTATATAAAAAAAAGTAAAATCCGTGGCAGAAAAATCTTTTTTCCACTTTCTAACATAATCTTTTAACTGCCTCAACATAAAATTTAGAAAATGTAAAATGCATATCATTTCCAAAATTACCACCGACATCAGCTTCACTCAAAGCGCAAATCCAATCGTACAACCTCCACATGGTGAGTTTTGGATGAAACTGATGTTGGTGGTAATTTTAGAAATAATTTGCAACTACAGAAAACGACGAACTTAACAAAATAGAAAATTTTCTTCTCACTTTGTAGACATGTTACATGCACAAAAAGATTTGAAAACATTTTTTGACTTTTTTACGTTAAAGCCTGAAGTTTTCCCTGCAAAATCGTTTTTTTAAATATAAATTTCGATCTTTCCTTATCAAATTATCGAGAAATGAAGAGAAAGTGATCATTTTCACTTTGATCATTCATAACTCCGTTAAAAAAAAATTATCGTACAGCAATTTTAAAACTGGATTCTTAAAGCTGAATCATTGCTCTGTAGTATGATATAAAAGCCGAATTTTTTTTTAACTCGGGAACTTTTTTACGTTGGTGGTAATTTTAGAAATAATTTGCAACTTTACATTTTCTAAATTTTATGTTGAGGCAGTTAAAAGATTATGTTGAGGCAGTTAGAAAGTGGAAAAAAGATTTTTCTGCCACAGATTTTACTTTTTTTTTAATTTTTTTATCAAAGCAAATCAAGTTCTTTTAACATATTTTACGCATCTCTCGATCATTTTAAACATACAAATCACTATAAAGAAATTATCACAAGTCTGTGATTTTTTGTCAAGTTTGGGGTACTAAGAGACATAAAAATTTTTTAGTCACCTTGCGTAATTTTTTTCGATTATACACTCGTCAACGAAATTAACGCATATGTATTTTAAGTCAAAATTTCGCATAATTTCAAATAAGCATAACTCCGCTAAAAATGATCGTATTTGAAAAATTTTTTTTTCACTGTCAAGCTTGAACTCTCTCTACTTTAAAAAGCATTCGTCAGATTTTTAATTTATTCTCCCCCTCCCCCCCATACGCCACTACTTCAAAAGTAAGGACGTGTTTTGTCTCTAAAAAATTGCGTACTTTGACGCACTCCACGGGGTGGAATAAATATTTTTCGCAAATCTTATCATAATTATCGTAAAATGTGGACTTTTTACTATAAATTAAAAAAAAGCAAAGTTTGTACGATTTTTTTTCGCGGAGTTATTACATATGAAAGTTACGCATACATTTTTTCCATTTAATGACTCCAAATCCTCTCTGCTGTGTGTGTGTGTGTGTGTGTGTGTGTGCGCGCGCGTGTGTGTGTGTGTGCGTGTGCGTGTGTGCGTGCGTGCGTATGGTTAGGAGAGGGAAATGTAGGAATGTTTTCATTCAAAATTGTGTGTTCCCGCCTCCTCTCATTATATTAGAGGAATTATATGATTTGTTATAGTATGAACACACACTCTCTCTCTCTCCTCTGTATAACTCAATAATAAAAAAAATTTACCGATTGTTCCATTATAAATGTATAATGTAATATACATAATATTTAATATATATTAATATATATATAATATTTAATATATATTATTTAATATAATATATTTAATATAATGTTTAATAATAATATTTAATAATATTTAATATATATTTAATATTTTAAAATAATATATTTTTTTTCTAATGGACACAAAATCTATAATAAACTTGAAATAAAGAACGAGTACAGTACTACGTCTAATTTATGAAAAATTAGCTCAACAATAACGCAAGCATTAATTTTTAGGGCGTCCAATTCTCTTCAAGAAGATGTATTTAAAAAAATTTGTTGTGAAAGTAAGTTTATAAGATGTACATAGATTTGCCGTTATTGCGTGCAATGTAATCGCAGGTCAGTCGGAACAGAGTTTCAGTACTCTGCGTTGATACCACTGCTTTACACTATCTGTACTTAAAGTAAAAAATGGCTATAGATATATCTTTATGTTTTAAACAGAAAAAGAAAGTGTAACTATAATATAAAAAAAAGCAAATCTCTTTAATAATCCTTAGAATTAATAATTCTTAAGATTAATAATCCTTAGGAATATTAAAAGAAATTAGCGGTATAATATATCCTATTGATCCTGGCCGTTGAAAAATAACTGGATAGAAAACTTGTATAAATAAAATACGATATATTATATATGATCATTAAAGCGCAATATTTTTTGCTATATTTTGTTTTAACAGTACTCTGCGTTGATACCACTGCTT
>NW_028141160.1:2544553-2600805 GCF_030444845.1 Prenolepis imparis
AAGCAGTGGTATCAACGCAGAGTACTAAACTTTCATTCCCCTCTTCCTTAATCAAAATGGGACCTTTCACTCCACCAGTTATTTTCTTGCATCTATAGTCCTAGTGGACTACTTATACTACAGTTTAGACTTCATGATTCAACACTTCTATAGTGCGCTTGATAATTCAAGCGCACTGGAAGAAGCGGTACAGTCAACATTTGCTGAGTACCTAGTGCGCACTGCTAGTGACTGTGGCTGTACTGCAAGATATTTGTATCACTCTGCATCTCTCTTCCTGATACTAAGTTCGAAACTAAACTTTCCGTGTAAATTGTGATTTCTGAAAAGTTCTGCAAATTGCTGATAAATCAAACATCGATTTTTAAACAAAAGGTAATCAAAATTGATAGATAATTAAAATAAACAGAATATATATATATATATATATATACATATAAATAAAAAAATTAAAAACTTAAAACAAAAATTCTTAAAATAAAAAATATATAAATTAATAATAATCTAAATTATGTGTGTATATACAGGATGTTAAAAAAAAGGGTTACATATTTTGAGAGCAGGTAGTATTAATCAAAATAAGAAAAAAAAGTCTACAATTAATATCTTTGAAGATACAGGCTATCTTTACATTTGAACTTATTGTCTTTTCTTATTGATTGTATCACTTTTACATTGCAATAAACAAAAGAATACTTACTAGTTTTGCTATGGTAACATTGTATAATAACATTAGATTTGTAAATATCAGTATCAGTATAAGAAATAAACAATAAGTTCAAATAAAAAGATAGCCTGTATCTTCGAAGATATTGTTTATTATAGGATTCATGTTCATTAGACTTTTTTTTCTTATTTTGATTAAACTACCTGCTCTCAAAATATGTAACCCTTTTTTTTTTAACACTCTGTGTATATATATATATATATATATATATATATATATATATAATTGTAATTTATCAAATTTGTGTATTATTTTTATGAAACTGACGTTTTTCAAAAAAGTTTTTTATTTTTTCTGTATGTATTAATAATTATATAAACAATTCTAATGTATTAAAATTAATTTTTTTCCAATAATTTAGCTATTAAAAAGATAAGAATAAAATTTACGATATTAGGAACATAATGTGCCCAATATCAGAAATTACAATTTTTATATACACTTTCTTATACACACACACACATATATATATATATATATATATATATATATATAATCTTTTTAATAGCTAAATTATTGGAAAAAAATTAATTTTAATACATTAGAATTGTTTATATAATTATTAATACATACAGAGAAAATAAAAAACTTTTTTGAAAAACGTCAGTTTCATAAAAATAATACACAAATTTGATAAATTACAATTTAAACACAAAATACAAATAAATTACAAAATAATATAAAAGTTAAAATCATATTAACATATTATATTTTAAATTGAAGTTACATTTTTAATTAATTATATCAATATCGGTGGGTGTACGATATTAGACAATTATTCATGAAAGAAATATGGCTATTCGAACGAAGAAACAAAAGTCTACAATTTAACTTTTATTAATAAAATTAAAAGACCATTAACCTATAGACTTCATATATGTTAAGAAAAAAATACGTTTTCATTTAAAATACCTGGCTAAACACACGTACGCAAATTTTATTTTAGACCAAAACTGAAATAATTTGCACCGACAAACTGACTATACTTCGTTCACTTTCACAACTAACGCTATACTGCATAAAGAAGAAGCAGACGGTTTCTAAGTTAAGATGGTTTCCAAGAGAGTGCAGCATTTACCAGTAGAGAAATACAAATGTACGATAATAGAAAGGTGTACGATATTGAACTCATTCTCAGTTTCTTTATACAGGGTGTCCGATTTTAATCTATCACTCTTCGTAACTTTGCAGGGAGCGATCGTACAGAAAAATGTTTCATACAAAAGTTTTTTGACTTTGAAAGGGACATAAGATGGTATCATTGGTTTGACTTTAGATAGTCGTTTAAAGATCACATAAAGGTCACCTTCAATTTCTTAAATGGAACCTACTATTTTTTATTGTATATTCTTGTAGCTTTTCTCGAGAGCTTTCCAAAACACTATAATAAAATGTTTTTCCGTTAAATATTTTTCGAGTTACGAGGCTTGAAATTAACAATTTTTTGATAAAATGTAAAATATCTTGTAAAATATTCAGTTTTCGTTAATCTTACCTTAATACTTTTATGCACAGAATAATGAGACTAATCAATTGGTGTAAAGGAAAGACATAGTTGCTTTCAATAAAAAGTACGCAGCTGTATATTGCAAATTACATACTTGTTTTGAAAACAATTATCTGTTTTTTTTTACACCAATTGATTGGTCTCATTATTCCGTGTATAAAAATATTAAAGTAAAATTTACGAAAACTGAATATTTTACAAGATATTTTACATTTTATGTCAAAAAATGAGAGCAACCTCATGTCCCAATACAGCACCGAAAGATTGCAGAAACATTGCATTATATCTTGCGCAAGAATTAGGCGTCAAAACATCAACAGTAGTCATATCAATACAAATCTGTGGGCGCTACAGTGTGTACAAACAACAAACACGCTTATCGACACAAAAGAAATCTGTCAAAATTAAAGTTTATAATTAAATGTTGGAGAATCTATCTATCGCAATTGCATATGCATAATGAAGGCTCTTCGTATCAGTCTGCAAATTTAAATTGTTCTTTTGTCGTTTGATAATAGCATCTCAGATATTAATCGTTTATTGAGGAAAGGTTCATTGTCCAAGAAATACTTTTTCTCATTCAAAATCATGGTTGAAGTCACGTCGGTGGTCTGTAATGACCGAATGGTTAGAAGAAACTCTCCTTATATGCTGTCTATGTTCGTTAATACGGGTAGATAGTCTTCTACTCGTCTGTCCGACGTAGGAAGCGTCACAATTTTTACAATATATTTTATAAACTACATTCGAGGTAGATTCTTTTGGAAACATATTTTAACTTTTATAACATATTATATTAAAAATTAATTAGCAAATTTTCGCTTTAATCAGTTGATTTCTGTCAAAAAATATTAATAAAGTGAAAATTTGCTAATTAAATTTTAAAATAATAATATGTCAAAAATATGAAAATAGTTATATGTTGTATATAATATCCCAGATAGCAAAATGTTAGCAGCATGTCGGCAGTATGACAGCAGATCTAATCATGACTTTACAGCAGATTCCTATCCACTGTGTCCGCAATTGATGATATTCTGCTAGCATAGTTAGTAAGCAAAATCTGACAGCAGATTGGCGGCAGAAACCGAGCAGATCTGCACATATAGTTTGATGGCAGATTGGCTGCAGAAATCGAGCAGGATCTGCACAGTTCCTTGCCATTTGAATATATAAGTATAATAAAATTCAATATTTTTCGATGAATATAACAGATGCATAAGACGTGTTATCCGCTACTTATAATTTTTTTTTCATAAATATGATATTTAATGTATAACATATTATATTGTATGTAGTTATATCTCACATAGCAATTTTAAATGTTCAATTTAATCTATTAATTAAATTAATAAAATAAATTGTAAAAATAATTAAATTTATATAATTTATAAAATTTAAGATATAATTTATATGAGAATTAAATTCTGCTTTATGCTTTAAATAGAAAGTAAATGGATAATTTTTCATGTATATCCTATTGATTCTAATAAGTTTAATATTCTCATGTTAGACTTGTCAGATATCAAAAATTAAACTGGTAGAAAAATATACTTTTGACCTTTCATTAATAGCCACGACTTGCAGACTTTATATCTATTTTTAACAGAAATTTGATTGCGAGAAAATACATCACATAGCGGTAGGTGAAGGAACTATTAAATAACTGCAAAATGTAGATCCTGTTGTCAATTTGCCATCAGATTGTGCGCGCGCAAATCTTGCTCGATTTCTGCCGTCAATCTGACACCAAACTGCGTTGCGCAAATCCTGCTCGGTTTCTACTATCAATCTGCTATGATAATTCTATACAAATCCTGCTTGATTTCTGCTACTGACTTGCTGCCAAATTATGTCAGCAGATTTTATAACATTTCTGCCAACGTTCTGCTATCATTATCTGATATAACAAGTTTTGTATAAAATCTGCAGTTTTTTTGCTGGCAAAAATATATAGCACACAGTTTTAATACATGCTCTTGACAGATTTGGCTATCTGGGATGTTATATCTTATCTTCGATTATAATAATTTTTAACAGAAATCATCAAATTAAATGTTCTCAGACTTATAGTTTTCTTAATTTTTGAATTTCAATTTTGAAAGGTTTTCGCGAAAATTAAGCAACCTATAAAATCGTAGAGCATCGTGCCTAGGTGCGTTTTAAAAATCTCTTCAAGGCCTACAAAACGAGCCTACAGAAAATGTTCTAGTGCTTATAGAGGCCTTAATTTTTGCAATCAAAGTTTTAACATTTTTCGTGAAAATTAAACAAACTATAAATCATAGAGCAACGGGTCTTTAATATTTTTGTTCTTTATTAATACTTTTTAACAGAAAATCAGCTTATTGAAGCGTTAATTTGCTAATTAAATTTTAAAGTAATATAATATGTAAAAAATATTCTAATAGTAATATGTTGTAAATAATATGTTATAGTACCTTACCCGCGATTAATACTTTTTGACAGAAATCAGCTGATATGTGTCAAAAATATTAATTGAGTATAAAGTATTATAACATCTTACTTAAAATGTATTATAATTTTAATTTTTATAACATATTATTATTTTACAAATAAATGCTTTAATCAGCTGATTTTTGTCAAAAAGTATTAATATAACGTTAATTTTGTAATTAAATTTTAAAATAATAATTATATCTCTGCTCAATTCTTACTCGATTAAATGAATATATATTTTGCGAAAAATGCGTTTTGAGATCTATCAACGCAATATATGAAATTAAAAATTAATTGTAAAATCTTATAAATAATTTTATTAATTTGATGATATCAATCGCGATTGCGTGTAGAGAACAATCTTTTTATAAATAATGCGTAACTATATACATACCGGGTGTCCCATTTTAAAGGACCCACTCAAATATCTCAGAAACACTGCGTTAAATCAAAAAATGTTTCCTACAAAAGTTGTAGGGTTTCGAGGGGGACATAACATAGTAATATTCATATGACCTTGGGCGGCGTCTCCAAGGTCAAGTGAAGGTATACATTTTTTAAATGGAAACCCATATTTTTTATTATAACATCTTTTTCTACTAATTAATTTGAACAACTTTTATCTGAAGCATTTTTTTACTTTCTTTAAAATTCATTCTCACCTTCACTTAAGGTTAACCTTCACTAACCTTGGAGACGCCGCCCAAGGTCAAATGAATATTACTATATCGATTAATTTAACTACCCTGTTGAATATTACTATGTTATGTCCCCCTCGAAACCCTACAACTTTTGTAGGAAACATTTTTCGATTTAACGCAGTGTTTCTGACAATGAGATATTTGAGTGGGTCCTTTAAAATGGGACACCTGGTATACCGCGATGATAGATCTCCAAACGCACTTCTACTGCGCATTCGCAATTTGACTTACTTAGATCATCGAAAAGTATCTGACGAAATATATTTGTGAATCTAATCAGATAATATATTTTCTGCAGATTACTGTTGCACCAAAAATATTAGAGCCTATACACTTTTTAATTAATATACATTTAAAAAAGTATGCGCCGTATAGGATCCGTATAGGATCCGTGGCAATAATTTGATGATACCAAAAATTTTAAACAAGCCAAAAATTTTTTATTTACATATTTCGATAGTGTATTGTTTGTAGATTATTGTTGCACCAAAAATATAAGAGCCCACACACTTTTTATTAATATCCATAAAAAAAGTCTGCGCCGTATAGGGTCCGCGGCAATAATTTGATGATACCAAAAATTTAAAACGTGCCAAAAATTTTTCATTTACATATTTCGATAGTATATTGTGTGCAGATTACTGCTATACCAAAAATATTAGAGCCTACACACTTTTTAATTAATATACATAAAAAAAAGTATGCGCCGTATAGAGTCCGCGGCAATAATTTAATGATACCAAAAATTTTAAAGAGCCAAAAATTTTTTATTTACATATTTCGATAGTATATTGTATGTAAATTACTGCTATACCAAAAATGTTAGAGCCTACAAACTTTTTAATTACTATACATAAAAAAAGTATGCGCCGTATAGGGTCCGCCGCTATAATTTCATGATACCTAATACGTTTTCTTCAGATTTTAACAATTTATTCGTTAATTGCAATTATATTATAGTATAGATGTCTGTGATTTGAATCCCTTCTCTACTTCTCTCCAAACGGTTGGCAAATCGCGAGAAAAACGGCCATGTGAGGCCACATTTTGTGCATTTTGGGTAACAAGCTAAATTTTTTTTGTAAGTTTTACGCATTTTTCATATTTTTGTTTGTAATATTTATCATTTTTTTCATTATTCTATAGTTTTACGTATATTCTATAGTTTTATAATTTTGTAAGCAATTTTTTTGTATTCTATTATTTTATCGTATTATTTTAGAGATTATCGTAAAAAAGGTTATATAATCTACAATGAACCATTTTTATGTGATAAACAATGAACCATGGTTTTTCATTATTAACAACAGTTTATTTATTTTTTTTAACTGACTAGTTGCTACAATAAATAATAATAAAAAAAATCTGAGAAATAGTCTGATTAAAAATTATAAGAATATTAAAAATTTGATTGTGAGCTTCAAATAATAAAAACAACATAATTAAGTCAGCTTTAAATTTATACTATCCTAATCTTATTTATCATGTCTTATAATTACCTCTTCCCTAAATAAACATTTTAAAACATAATAAAAATAAAATAACTCTAAGAATTCACAGTATAACATATGTGGTTCATTGTTTACACACCCCTGTACACAATGAACCATTTCACATTTTTTTAAATAAATTGAAATTGCGGTTAAACTTAAAAAATAATTTATGAGTTATCTTCTACATTATATAGCCAACTAAATTCATAAACTGCATGCAAAAACACAGATCTCCAACTCAATAATTGAAAAAGATATAAGCCTCTGAAATTTACATGGCTCATTGTTGGACTACCTATCCTACGCAAGTATCTGGAATGAAAGACTGAAAGAAGAAATCGGAAAGATATTAGAGAAAGGACAGTTTGATTTCATAGAAGGAAGAGGTACTATCGATGCAATATACACGCTGAATTTTGTAGTAAATAGAGAAACAGCAAGAAGAGGGGAAAAGTATTCGCATTTTTCGTGGACCTAAAGCGTTTGACAAAGTAGATAGAACAAAATTAGGAGAAATGTTGAGGAGACCAGGAACAGGAGAACAGCTAAGGAAGAGGATAATGGAAACATATAAAGAGACGAGAAATGTTGTAAAAATAGGAAACAAAAAGTGGGAGAAGTTTTTGACGAAAAGCGGAGTTAGACAGGGATGCCCTATGAGCCCCACGTTGTTCAACATATATATAATGGATTGAGAAGAGGAAATGAGAAAGGTGCAGACCGGTGGAATCCGTAGTAAAATAAGAAAAATTGTGGACACTAACATATGCAGATGACATCGTGCTACTGGCAAAGAGCAAACAGGAATTAAAGGGAATGATGAGATTTAAGAGATATACAGAAAGAAAAGGATTAATATGAGTTCAGAAAAATCAAAAGTATAGGTGTTTAAGAGAGGAAGAGGGCGAAAGAAGAAAAGAGAGTGGAAATGGGGGGAAGAGAATACAGAAGAGGTAAAGGAAATAAAATACCTAGGATAATGCAAAAGAACGGAGGAGCAGAGAAATACATAACAGAAAGAATAAGGAGAGCAATAATAGCGATGAAACAAACCTGGAGTATTGGAGAGAAGCTATTTAAAGGTGACTATAGAAGAATGAAGAATGTTTAATGCACTGATGAGAAGCATAGCATTATATGGAGCAGAAGTGTGGCGATGGAAAGATGAAAGCAGAATAGACAGACTAAAAAGAAAATACGTCAAATGAATACTGGGACTGGACAGAAGAACGCCGAATTATATTTTGATAAAGGAAATAAAAATGAGAGAATTATGGATGGAAGCAACGAAGAGAGCAATAAAGTATGAGGAAACAACAAGGAAATTGAAAAAGAAGATAGTAGTGAAATGTATGAAAGAGTTAGACAGGAAGAAAAGAAGAGGCGAAGAAAATAAATGGGAAAAGAAAAGAAGAGAAACGTTGGAGAAATCGGAAATAAGCAAAGAGGAGCTGAAAGAAATAAGAGAGAAAGAGAGGCCAAGATAGATAACAGAAAATAATGGAAAGAACAGAATGGAAAGAAAAAGAAAAAAGAAGAAAGAGAATAGAAGACTCCAAGTAAAACGAGTATTATAAAAATATAAAGATAGAAGAAATACCTAAATACCTAACAAGGAAAAAAGAGAAAGAAGGATAGAATGATTGCGAGATACAGATGCGGGAATGAAATGAGAAAAAGTCTCAACATTGGAAAGAGGAAGAAGAAAGAAAGTGCAGAGTATGCAAAGAAAGAATAGAAAACGTGAAGCATGTTCTGAAGGAATGCGAGAAGACTAGAGAAGAAATGACAATAGAAAAATTTTTAAATAAAGATGGAAAAGAATGCAAGCTAATGAAAAAAATAAATAAATACGAGATGAAGAAAAGAAGAAAAACAAAGCTGAAATCGAGAGAAAATAAGAGAAAGGAGAAGAAAAATGGAGAAAAAAAGAAAAGGGAGAAGGAAAGATTAAAGCAAAAGACAAAGTAATAGACTGTGATAGACTGTTAAAAATGTTAAAATATATAAGAATATAAAGTTTATAGAATTAAAGTATATAAAATAAAAATATAAACATAAATTAGATAAAAAATATAAAATAAGAATAAAACTAAAATTAGTTGCGCTCGTGTATTTTTAATAATAATATTGATATGATAAAAGGCCAACTAACGAGCAAAATTATATAAATCTTATACAAGTAAATTATTTATTCACTCTTTTACATTATGTAGAAAAATAATAACAAACGTTTCGACTGTACGCAGTCTTCTTCAATGTTAATGTCTATTATATATAATATTGTAACGACAATCATCATTTTAACGATGTATTAATGTGTTGTATGTAAATTTGGTTACAAGAAGTGAAATAATGCTATCGTGATGAAAGATAGTGTGTTGGAAATAAGATGTATCTAATCTCTGACTCGGACAAATAAACTCATCTGTGAACAGACACACATTAGCTATATATTATCGAGAACTATGACAATTCCACGCCTTCAAACAATGGAACGGTAAGAAGTTCTCCACCTCTCCGTTGAGGAAAAAAAGCCGCGGAAAAAACGTCAAAAATTCACAGATGGGAGAGAGGAGAAAAAAGGAAAAAAGCGATGATAGACAGAATATCAGCATTATTTCACTTCTTGTAACCATTTACATACAACGCATTAATACATCGTTAAAATGATGATTGTCGTTACAATATTATATATAATAGACATTAACATTGAAGAAGACTGCGTACAGTCGAAACGTTTGTTATTATTTTTCTACATAATGTAAAAGAGTGAATAAATAATTTACTTGTATAAGATTTATATAATTTTGCTCGTTAGTTGGCCTTTTATCATATCAATATTATATATAGAATTAGTTATTAGTTTTTTAGTTTATAGTAGTTTTTATAGTTTTTCAGTTTTAGTTTTTCAGTTTATAGTTTAAAGTTTAAAATAGTTTACAGTTTATAGATTATAAGTCACACAATCAATAGTTTTCTTTTTGCAGTTTGTGGAAATTTATTGTGTTGGTTTGTTTTTGTAGTTTGTAGTGTCCAATGCTTAGTATTAAGTTCTTTAATTTTAGCTATCAGTTTAGTCTAATCTTTAGATTTCAGATTATAGTTTATAAGTTCTATCCGTTCATTTAATTTAATTTAATTTAATGCAAGTCAAATTAATCTTTACATCAGTTTTTAGTCATGTATTTTCGGTTTAGTGTTAATTATACTTTATCTTTATCTGTAATTTAAAGCAAATTGTAAATGTAACCGGAAGCCATCCAAAGCCGAAAGGCGTGGATTAAAACTAAATAAATAAATAAATAAATAAATAAATAAATAAATAAAATAAAAAAATTAAAATTCTCGATTTAGTAACTTTGAACCGATATTTTTCTCGCCTACATCTCTTTAGGGGGGGGGGGGGGGGAGGTCAGAGGAGAACTTAGGAATTAAGTAATCTCGAATTGAGATACAATTCCTAAATAAGTCTTGGCATCAAGCAAAAATTCGTGCCCCGTGCACAATTATCTAATTGTAGCAAAAAATTAATTTTTGCTATAAGCGACGCACCAACATCCGCGTTCGACTCTTATAACCTGTCTATTTTTATATTTATATTTGATATTGAGAACCTTAAAAGTTCTTAAAATAAAATAATAATAATAAAAAAATTATATCTTATTCATATAATTTATAATTTACTGTATTTAATACCAATAATAAATTCCAAGCAATGCAACAACGCCACTAGTGATGAAATAGTCAACTCTTATTTTTCTCGAATTTATACGTATAACAAGGACAGACTTTATACGTGTAAAGATTTCGCACTCTATAACCTTCATAGATACCAGTAATAAATATACACAGGCAACTTAATAAAAAATAAATAATAATAAATAATAACATGAGCATGCGCAGTATCTTATACAGCCGTAAATTAACATTTTCCCACTTACCGACATCATAAAACTTTAAAATTAAATAAAAAAAACAAAAAAAAAACAAAGCATGAGCGACAATTTTCCTTCTCACAATATACCATTTTACACATAAAAATGAACAAAAATTTCAGGAAAATCAGAGGTGGGGGTGTTATGCTGCACATTTACCGTCATTTTTTAACTTTTTTTCGTTTTTTATATAATAAATGATTATGCTCTCATTTCATTATTGTGTACTTTAATTATAAAAAAGGATTTATAAAAAAAATCTATATAGCCAACGAACAGATTATCGAATTAAATTAATATTCGCATATTATCAGTAAAACAATAAATCTAAAATGTCCTGTAACACATATATGAAACTTATAAATCAAAATCATAAAAAGCCATGAAAAAATCTGTCCGTCATCTAAAGATTAAAATATTTGAACATGTAAATTATACAATCTTTGCTTAATAAAAAATTTAATAAAAAATAACACAACATACATCTACATAATCATTCGATATTTGATCATATTCAAAAAAAGTTGCTATGCTTATTACAATTTTTAAAAAAGAGAAGAGAATTATCATTTTTATAATTTTTCTGTAAAAATAAAAAAATGCTAGTAACTAGTACTTTCAATCCTTAAAAAAAATTTATTGTATCGATTATTATTAATAAAATTCATAATTTAGTGGACAATCTATTGCGAAAATTATAAATTAGGTCATTGAGGTCAAATATATTATGTATATTCAAATTTAACAATTTTATACATTTCGCTAAAATCGGGTTTATATACAAACAAAATATGTACAGTTTTACAAAATATATACATTTTTACAGTAACAAAAATATTTACATTTTTATAAAAATTTAATAATTTTTCAAATTTTGCCATTACATTGATTTCGTCAATTTATCAATATGAGATTCGTATTTAACTAAAAAGACTTAAAAACTAAAAAAGACTTTAAAAATTCATAAATTTGAATAAATATAATTGAAAAGTATTTGATAGATCTTTATCTGATCTGACACACACACACACACATATCATATAACTTTCCTGTAACTTTTTATCATATAAATTTTTGTATATTTCACAGTTAAAAAAATATTTTCTTAATATAAGGAGATCTAGAAAACTAAGTTATTGAGAATTAACATAATTGAAAAATATATAATAGTAAATCTTCAATGGTCTAATTCATATAACTTTCTTGTAGCAGATTTCATATTTAATCAAGATCTTATTAATAGTGAAGAGACAATAGTCCAGTCAAATTAGATCAAAATATAGCGATTTAAAAAAATAACCGGTAAAAAGCTATAAATTGGTGGAGACCTTTATCTTGGCATACTATTGAATGTACTGAAAGTCCGGACCTCTATCTGCAGGGCTCGATCCGCCATCTTGGAAAAAAGGTGCTTCAATTCTCCGATCTTTACATGCCTTGTTCGATGTTTTTGCAGTAAAAGTAAATTATGAAAAATATAGTTTCTTATGGTTTTCGATCTTCTGAATCGAATGGTGTATGTTAAAATTGGAGCTGACCGAATTTCTTAATGTTTTTGGCAAATAACCGACATAGCGTACGCCAATTTACACGTTCATGTCGGTTATTTGCCAAAAGCATTAAGAAATTCGTCCAGCTCTCAATTTTAACATACACCATTCGATTCAGAAGATCGAAAACCATAAGAAACTATATTTTTCATAATTTATTTTTACTGCAAAAACATCGAACAAGGCATGTAAACACCTGGGAACTGGAATGCCGTTTATTCACTTAAAACATTAATAAATTTATCTAGCACCCGATTTTAATATACACTGTTCGATTAAGTGGATCAATAATTATAAAAATGTGTGTTTATTTTTTTACTGCAAAAAAATTAAACCTGCGAATTCAAACATTTGTGACTCGCGATACACGCGTCTGACTCGCCGCGCCGCGCCGCGCCGTTATCACTTAGTGGCGGCTAGTTTCAGCGTCATAGAAACTATTAAAGATATGAAAAAAATATATTGGACCTTTTTTATAAAGAATTTAATGAGCTTTATTTTTCATTATAACCTTCAATACGATAGGATCAACAATTACCGAGATATGAGGAAAAAACTGAATTGAAGCACCTTTTTTCCAAGATGGCGGATCGAGCCCTGCAGATAGAGGTCCGGACTTTCAGTACGTTCAATAGTATGCCAAGATAAAGGTCTCCACCAATTTATAGCTTTTTACCGGTTATTTTTTTCTTTTTTGCTAATTTGACTGGACTACAAGAGAGAAATATAATAATAGAGAAAAAGACAAATCAAATTTCTTTTGAAGGCTGAAAGTTAAACAATAACATACTTATTATATCTTGCAACAAAACTTCTCTAAGTCACTTCTCTACGATATAGCTATAAGAGATAAAATACATTAAAATTTTTAAATATTAATATAGTGTTGTATTAAAATAATATTTTTTTGCAACTTTAACTATAAATTTCTCAAAATTATGGCATAATAGAGCAATTTGAAAGTCGAAATTGTATTCAGCGTAAAAGAAAACAACACGAAATAATGATTTTCTTACTTGTTAAAAAAACAGTTATTTTTGTTGAATTTGTTACTGAATAAAGATTAATAATAAAAAATTATTCTGTTTTTGTATTTTATTCCGTATAATGTTTTATTTTGTATAATATTTTTCAATAATACTTAGAAATCGAAAAATGGTGAATCTGAAGGAAGGCGCGCACATGATCTATGATATATTTCTATTCATCAGTATAGTGATAATTCACGTTACTGAGACTGTGATATTAACACTAATTCCTCGCAAATATCGAGCAAAATCTATTAAAGATGAAATTGCTCTCGTTACTGGTGGTGCGAGCGGAATTGGCAAATTAATCGCGATTAAGCTTGCCAAACTTGGTGCACATGTAATTGTCTGGGACATCAACAAAAATGGTAAGAAATTATTTTAATTTCATAATTAGATAAACAATTATTTTTTTGTAATCAAATAACTCATATCTAAATTGTTTTAAGTCTATGCATATAAACACTCAATATATATAAAATTCCGTATACTTGTTACATGCATATAGTATAAACAATAATATCCATATAAATATATACAAGGTGTCGTAAAGACCGGATCAACTCTTCAGGATAGATTCCTGAGATCATTTTAAGACAAAAATCCTAATTCCAAATGTCGAGGCTATAATAGTTTTTGAATTATAAGCATTTATAGTTAACGAATCAGACCACTAAAGTTGGCGCGCTCAGGGGTGACACAACGCAAAGTGCTAAAGGCGAAAACTAACTATCGCCCCTTCTATTAATATTGATATAAAAGATTATTTATTCGAAAATAAGATTGCTTATATTGATATTTCCATAAACGCGCATTGTTCAATATAACATTTTCTTTTTTTTAAATATTGGAATAAGTGGACATTTTTTATTTTTACGTGATACATAAAACGCAAGCTATCAGATGATATTTCTTTCAGAAATTTGCTATTAATTTCATATCTTACAGACAAAACTGTAGTTATCAAATAAGGAGATGTGTAATTAGCAAATGTATTTACAATTATTTAATAAAATAAGCAGCTATTATTGCTAATAAAACTCATTCAAATACACTTTAAACGTTTTATTAAAACAATTCGGAGGAACTAAAAACATTTAATACTATTAAATTGATACATTAAATATTAAATAATTCTTTTAATACATTATTTTAACAAAAACAATAAATAATAAATTAATTAAGAGTGGCGATAGTCAGTTTTCGCACTTTGCGTTGTGTCACCCCTGAGTGCGCCAACTTTAGGCGGTCTGATTCGTTAACTATAAATGCTTATAATTCAAAAACTATTATAGCCTCGACATTTTGGTATTAGGATTTTTGTCTTAAAATGATCTTAGGAATCTACCCTGAAGAGTTGATCCGGTCTTTACGGAACACCCTGTATATATGTCTAATATTTCATTTTCACCAGTTTACGCTCAAATTTTGCTTTACATGAAATTTTATTTGTTAATAAATTTTTTAATAAACAACAAGCAACGTGACTAAAATCTTTCGGAATTTTCTCAAAATTATGACCTGATAATATCTATCAAGATAAAAATAATTCGAGATGAATCTTTTAATCACGCACGATATATTTATCAATACTAGGCTTTTTTCTTATTATCGTTTAACATCCTTTATATTATTTCCTGAATTATATAACAAACTTACAATGTACATGTCTTACATAAATTAGCAAACATGTAACTAATATGTATATCTTTATCTAATTTATTTAATTCCTTAAAACACAAACATAATTTTATGTAAATTTAAAAACATGCTAATATGGACAAAGTATAAATATACACATGTAAATGACATGTAGGTCTGACGGAAATTGCGGAGGAAATAAGGAAAGCCGGTGGAAAATGTTACACATATTATTGCGATATTGCTGACAAAGAAGAAGTTTATCGCATTGCGAAAGTAGTACAAATTGAAGTCGGAAATGTGAGTAAACAATTAAATAAATTTTTGTGAGTTTTATATAAACGATGATGGATTGTCTGTATTGTGAAATCGTTTAATAGACAATGTTTTTATTATAAAGGTTTCTTTATTATAAAGTTTTTTCACTCTCTATTTTAGTAGCATACACAAAATAAAAATGTTATTGCGCGCTTTGACTTTCGCTTACTTTCTCACTCTAAAGATTAGAGTCACTTGTCATGTAATAATATGAATTAAAACGCACCAGAAGAGAGTATGTCTTTACGAAACTTCAACTTTTATTCGCAATACATAATGCATACAAAATGTATTATAATTCGTGGTCACGAATTATATGGCACTATTTCTGAATGAAAAATGAGTCACAAAATTCTGAATTATTTTTTCTGTGAATTCTGATACACTCTAGATAAAAATCATAATAACATATCACTATGAACATTCAATTATATGTATATGCAAAAGATGATTTAAGTTTCTTTAAAAATATATTTTTTTAAATCTAAAGTAAAAAATAAAATTTATAAATAATTATTTCAGGTAAGTATATTAGTGAATAACGCTGGATATGTTTATGGAAGAACTTTTCTAGAATTACCAGATTGCGAAATTGAACAAACTTTTAAAGTAAATATTCTGTCACATTATTGGGTGAGTATAAACATTGAATTTCCATTTTGTAGAAATCATTTTAATATTATATCTAATATCACCGCAGATTACAAAATCATTTTTGAAAGATATGATGAAAAATAATCATGGTCATATCGTGACAATAGCAAGCGTCACGGGACTCATAGGAACTTACAAATGCACGGATTATTCTGCGACAAAATTCGCAGCCATTGGATGTCACGAAAGTCTTTTTACAGAGCTCAAAGTGCGTAAAAAATTATTAAATAAAGTAATAAAGCGAATACTTATTGAATGACACCCGATTGCGTCCCGTCTGCCTACGAAATTACCTGATTGATTAATCTAGTAAAAAAAATCCTAAGCATTGTCACTATAAATAGTTATGGCAATCGCAATATAGGCAAATGGGACATTCAAAAAGCTAGTATTTAATCCGTTTTATATTTTCTCTTCTTTATCACTTTATTGTTGTCAAATACAATCTAACAAAAAATAACTTTTTTTCAAATTCAAAGAACAGAATAATCAATTCTTTTATACTCAATACAAGTTCGGCCTTTAAAAGTTCATAATATAATTGCAAGAAATTTAAGATGAAATTGTTCAGAAAAATTATTTTAAAGTATATTTTGCCATGCTATATGGCATATGTGATATGTTGAAGAAGTTTTATTCCATTCAAAATTAAATATATTGTTAAAAGTATTATTCTCAAAAAAATGTATTGTGAAGAATAAAGTCCACTTTAAATAATCAAATTATATTTAAATTACTGAATTTAAATTACAAATCTGATATCAAATCAGAAAATAGCAAAATTAATATGGAGGTAAAAATTGAAAAACATTCGAAATTTTGTAAAAATTTTTATGTGGAACTTTTTCCAGTTTTTGTTGAATACAAATCCGATGTTAACATTAACAAATATAATATCCATTGAACTCATAGATTTATGAAATTTCTAGATACAAAACCTTGTACATTCGACGTCATAAAAATCTTTCTGCTTGAAAATAGCTACTTTACCGAATCAAATGTTCGTTTTAATTGTATGTTGGCCAGGCACGACAATGTTCGCTCGTTGCGCCTATAATCCGCACAGATGCTATACTAAACTAGATTGCTAACATGTCACTATTTGAATAGTACGGCTTGCATCTGATATGGTTTCCGATGTATGAGAAAAAATGACAGCGATTCTGTATGTGTGTGAAGCATTGCATTTGTGTGAGGCTTACTTATAGCGTCGGTGTGTGTCAACGTGTGGCCATGAAAATTGCTATTGTTTTAAGTTTTTATTACTACTTTTTATTTTCATTTTTTTTTTATAATTATTTTATTTTTATTATTTCTTATTTTTATTATTATTATTTTTATAGTTATTTTTTATTGCTTTAATAAAAAATCAGTTAATGTGATAAACAATATTTAATTTTAAAAAACGTACATACATATACATATGTAGTATGACGCTACGAATTAACAATCCGAATTAATAATGTATATATTTATAACATAAAGAACATTATCTAGAATAAAAAAATTAATATTAAGCATTAAACATTGAACATTAAACGCATTGAACATAAAACATTAAACATTGAATATTAAACAGTTTTCTTGATTTTAAATTAATATCTCCAATATGTCGAAGCCATTTCTTTAAATGGTCTTCGCTTTTAAGTGGAAATCTACAAAATTAAGATTTTATTTAAATTTATTTAATTTTATTTAATAAAAATTTTATTTTACAACCTATATAAAATTGCATTAACCGCTATTTACTTTTTGTGAAATATTTATATTATTTAAATGAAAAAAATAAATGGCAATAAGAGCTTGGCGCTATTGGCGCGCACACACACACACACACACACACACACACACACACACACACACAGGACGCAGAATTTAATATAATACAACAAATTAAAATAACATTGTAAAATTTATTCTAAAAATTCTTACGAAATTAAATAATGCTTGTTAAATTAAAAATTAAAATTATCGCGGACGTTTCATCGTTTCCTGGCTCACCAACCTTAGAAAGATGTAATTGGAAACAGACGGATGATAATAATTAAACCAAAAATTTGCTACTTCTTCGGACCGAGCGATATATTTTATGGTGACTTCGTTTATTGCTTCTAATTTATATTGTAAATATTATAGTAAATATGCGCTGAAGATGGCCCTAAGAGGGGTCCGAAACGTCTGTGATAATTTTAATTTTTAATTTAACAAGCGTCATTTAATTTCGTAAGAATTTTTAGAATAAATTTTACTCTGTTATTTTAATTTGTTGTATTATATTAAATTCTGCGCCCTGTGTGTGTGTGTCAGAGAGAATCTAGTAAGAGTGGAGCGGATAGTGTTCTCTACTCTGATTGGTTCCGCTATTCTCAGGTCAACTTCCGCAAATGTGCATATATATATTGAATACATAACATAATACATAACCTAGTCACTATTATTATTACTGCTTAAAGTAAAACGAGAAAATGTTTATGTATGTTATAAAACAGTTGTGTGTGTGTTATATTTTAATATAATTAAAAAGAAAAAAAAGGTAAATGTCATTTTAATAAGCAAACATAGTAATTAATGCATACAAAATCATGAAATAAAATTAACCTTTTATACACTCATTTAGTGTTACCAATTATACATTATTTTATGATTTTGTAATATGTATATTTATTTATATTTTCTTGATATTATACACTTTTATAAATTGTACACAAATAAATACACTTCCTATATTTATTCGATCAGTGTACAGGTAAATAAATAAATAAATAAATTTTCTAATTTATTTTATAATTATAAATAAACATTCCTATTATATACATATATATTAATATCATTGTACCAGAATAACCGCGTATTTATCTATGCTTATATAATATGAGCCTTGACATTTTTTACTTTTTAAGGATTCAATAGATGCAAATAAAACATATAAGTAAAAAATACTACAATATTTTCCAAATATTAAAAGAAATTCTAAATATACAAATTAATAAGTAATTAAACAAATATATATATATATATACATATGTAAATATAACTGGAACCTGAAATCTAAAAGAGGTTAAATATCCCGCTCATTACCAAAATGTTACCTGAAAATGGCGACTTCCGGTGAATCCGCTCCACTCTTACTAGATTCTCTCTGGTGTGTGTGTGCCAACAGCGCCAGGCTCTTACCATTGCCATTTATTTTTTCATTTAATTTTATATTAAAGGAGCTATATATTATTAATTTTATTTATATTATTTATTATAATAATTAAATATGATTCTTAAATTCGGCCTAAGAGCCAAGCACGAAAATTAATTCTAATTTTTCGGAACGGTATCTCTTGGTTTGAGATTACTAAGTTCCATCAAATTAATAATCCTCGAATTTTTACAACGGGAAAATAGGCGAGAAAAATATAGGTCCGAAAAGTCGCTGAAGCGGGAATTGAACCCGCGTCTTTCGCTTGCCGGGCGACTGCTCTTACCACTAAGCTATTCAGACCCTTTCGATCCTATATTTTTCATTTGCCTTATATGCCCTATTATTTTTTATTATAATAACTTGCTTAAATAGACTGACACCATCCTTTTTTTTGTTGCGACACTTTTTAATGTAACAAGAGGCCGGCATTTTTATTTTAAAAAAAATTAAAATTAATTAAAATTTTTTTGACAGCAGTGTTTATAACAGCAGTTTCATCGATTACGCTGACACATTCAAGACTGCCGCCATTTTCTCTCATACAACCGGAAACTTCATGCGACGCAAGTCCGAAACCCATGTTAACAATCTAGTTTAGTATAAACATCTGTCTTTAACTACTAAAATACACTCGTCAACAAAATTAACGCATATGTATTTTGAGTCAAAATTTCGCATAATTTCAAATAAGCATAACTCCGCTAAAAATGATCGGATTTCAAAAATTTTTTTTTCACTGTCAAGCTTAAAGTCTCTACTTTAAAAACCATTCGTCAGATTTTTAATTTATCCTCCTCCCCCGTACGCCACTGCTTCAAAAGTAAGGACGTGTTTTGTCTAAAAAAAATTGCGTACTTCAACGCACTCCACGGAGTAAAATAAATTTTTTTCGCAAATCTTATCATAACTATCGTATCATAACTATATTTTTAGCGGAATTATGCTTATTTGAAATTATGCGAAATTTTGACTTAAAATACATATGCGTTAATTTTGTTGACGAGTGTATAAATATGGACTGCCAGTTACCCCCACTTTTCCTATATGGACAATGCTAAAGAAAGAATCCAACATTGATTCGATATATTGCGATATATTGAGATATATTGCGATATATTGCGAGAGTTAGGCCCCGCCCCGATGACCAAAAAGCAGGAATTTCAAACACATCAAGATTATATTCAACGAAATCTTTGGGTCAAAGATAAAAATAAAATACATTATAATATTATTATTTAAATAAATAAGAGATAATGATAAAAAACAAAAGAAAACCAAGTAGCAAACTTGTAGCAAAGCTTTCACTTCACAAGGATTAGTTCCTCTGTTCACCACTTGGTCATTGATGTCGCAACAGGTCTTGGATTTCGATATAAGCTAACATTAGCAGTCCATATTTATATAGTCAAAGACATCTGTGATAATCCGACGGTTCAATTAGAATGAGCTAGGGAATAAGTTACGTTGCAAGTGAATGCGTATGCGCGCACGAACACACACACACAAATAATTTTTTTAAAATAATATAAAAAGACCACGCACTAATTATATGAAAAAAGTGATCGCCGTTAAAATCGACCAAAAGTATGGAAAAGTATACTTCGTGTGATGCTAATCAGAAATTCAAATAGGCACGACCTTCAAAATATGTTAGTTTTTAAGCTACGAGCCTATAAATGTAATATTTTTGCTCATTTTTAGACAAAAAATAGAAAACTGTGGGCTCGTAGCTTAAAAACTAGCATATTTTGAAGGTCGTGCGCATTTGATCTTTTGATTGGCATCACACAAAGTACACTTTTTCATTTTTGGTCGATTTTAACGACGGCCACTTTTTTCACATAATTAGTGCGTGGTCTATAAAAAGGTGACCACCGTTAAAATCGATCAAAATTATGGAAAAGTGTATTTTGTGTAATGTCGATCAAAAGTTCAAATAGGCACGACCTTCAAAATATACTAGTTTTTAAATTGCGAGCCCACAGTTTTTTCTTTTTTGTCTAAAAATGAGCAAAAATATTACATTTATGGGCTTGTAGCTTAAAAACTAGCATATTTTGAAGGTCTTGCCTATTTGAATTTTTGATCGGCATCACACGAAGTACAATTTTCCATAGTTTTGATCGATTTTAACGGCAGCCACTTTTTTCATATAATTAGTGCGTGGTCCTCTGTTTATTTTGTCTATTTTTGTCAACAACTATCAAATAGTTAACCCTTGCAATAACAGCCGCTCGATAGTATGAATATAATGCACAACGCGAATCGAGATAATCACTCGTGTATGTACACGCACCGGCAGGAATGGTGTCCGGGGTTAAGATGTGTACATACATACCCAGATAGCAAAATGTTAGCAGCATGTCGGCAGTATGACAGCAGATCTAATCATGACTTTACAGCAGATTCCTATCCACTGTGTCCGCAATTGATGATATTCTGCTAGCATAGTTAGTAAGCAAAATCTGACAGCAGATTGGCGGCAGAAACCGAGCAGATCTGCACATATAGTTTGATGGCAGATTGGCGGCAGAAACCGAACAGATCTGTCAAACGCAATCTAATAGCAGATTGGCGGCAGAAATCGAGCAGGATCTGCACAGTTCCTTGCCATTTGAATATATAAGTATAATAAAATTCAATATTTTTCGATGAATATAACAGATGCATAAGACGTGTTATCCGCTACTTATAATTTTTTTTTCATAAATATGATATTTAATGTATAACATATTATATTGTATGTAGTTATATCTCACATAGCAATTTTAAATGTTCAATTTAATCTATTAATTAAATTAATAAAATAAATTGTAAAAATAATTAAATTTATATAATTTATAAAATTTAAGATATAATTTATATGAGAATTAAATTCTGCTTTATCCTTTAAATAGAAAGTAAATGGATAATTTTTCATGTATATCCTATTGATTCTAATAAGTTTAATATTCTCATGTTAGACTTGTCAGATATCAAAAATTAAACTGATAGAAAAATATACTTTTGACCTTTCATTAATAGCCACGACTTGCAGACTTTATATCTATTTTTAACAGAAATTTGATTGCGAGAAAATACATCACATAGCGGTAGGTGAAGGAACTATTAAATAACTGCAAAATGCAGATCCTGTTGTCAATTTGTCAGATTGTGCGCGCGCAAATCTTGCTCGATTTCTGCCGTCAATCTGACACCAAACTGCGTTGCGCAAATCCTGCTCGGTTTCTACTACCAATCTGCTATGATAATTCTATACAAATCCTGCTTGATTTCTGCTACTGACTTGCTGCCAAATTATGTCAGCAGATTTTATAACATTTCTGCCAACGTTCTGCTATCATTATCTGATATAACAAGTTTTGTATAAAATCTGCAGTTTTTTTGCTGGCAAAAATATATAGCACACAGTTTTAATACATGCTCTTGACAGATTTGGCTATCTGGGTACATACGCGGAAACAACTGCTTAGAGCATATAGACATGGAGGGAGAATACTGGTCTGAAGTGTCCACAACATCTATGCAAGAGAGAAAGGTATAAGTTCCTATTCGTCTTCTGTGCGCAAGCGTTGTTTCCAAGCAACTGTTATTGCTGTGCAGTTGTTATCTATTTTAAAAGAAATTTGGAGCTGTCATTCATGTCTCCCAGTTTAGCGCACGCGTATAGAGGACGAATAGGAATTACTATATCTTTCTCTCTCTCACAAATCTTGGGGATACTTTTGTTTCCCGGAAAGTATATACTATTCTCCCTCCATATATCGATATGCTCTAAGAATACCTGCGATATATTTGACTCCTCCAAACGCGCATTTCTTGGTACACATTTTCCATATAGGAAACTGTACCACAGTGTTCTTCTAAAAACGTGTAAATAAAAGTCGAAAGGTAAATCTAATATAGAGGAGAGGAACAATTAAATATAGAGACCTTATGATAGAAATATAAAAATACCTAAACTTGACTTACTCTTCAAGAATTAAATTTTCAGAAACATGCAATATAAAGTATCAGTAAAATAAATATTCCAACACAAGATTCTACACATTTTTGAATCAGAATTGTTAACAAAAATCTTAATATGTCATTTCATTATTATCAAAAGACTAATGACTTGACTAATGACTTACAATTTAAAATATATGTAAAGAATTCACTCGACTATATAAATTAAAGTAGTAAATTTAAAACTTCTTGAAAATATTGATGATAGAATATCATCACATAGAAATAGAAGAAATTTAAGAGTTCAGTGTCACTTTATTAAAACCTGAATGTTTGCCTTTTAATATTAATTATTTCATATTAATTATTTCATTAGTTTTCTCGTGTAGCAAAGTTCTTTATCTAGGATCTATACATCCCAATCAAAATCATGTGTACTTCATTAATTCTATAGTCAGTACCAAGCTTTGAGCGCAATTCCAAAGTATGCGATTGCAATTTGTGTGTGTGTATGTTCAGATATTTATGTTTTAAGTTGTGAATTTGTCCAACATACGATTAATCACAATGGTAATAATTGATTTCATAAATAATGTTATTATGAGAGAAGAATGGATTCTTATATTTTAATAAATTGTTTAAGCTTATCAATGCTGTATAAATAATCTGATTGCTCTTATTCAGTACAGATTTAAATTTTTCAGTGACATTATTAACACGAGAACAAAAAAAAGGACTAAGAATAAAGAGCAAATCAGAATTGTCACTCCTCCAATGGAGAATGCATTTATTGTTGATAGTATCAAAATTTAATTCCATTATTGAATAAGATTTTGATAACACGTTCTAAAGCTTTTTTTATAAAAACAAAATAACAAGAAATCTCTGTCCATCTGATAATGTCTTTCTTTTGTGGTTTATAGGATATTGTAAAAAAAATTGAGATCTTCTCGAGAAAGTCAATTTATGATACCAATTAAAATCAAATGACCATCTTGTTGCAAAGTAGTAACATACAAAAAGTTAAAACGGTTCTCAGAGCACACCTTCATTATAAATTAGAGTATTGAATGAAAACGAATTGAAAATGTCAAAAACAATTTTGTATAGAAAAAGAAGCACTGCCAAAAAGCCATGTCAAAAAGTCATCTACATATCTGATATTGAAAGAACAAAAATATTCTAGATGCTAAAGTTAGAAAAAACACCTTATATAAAATCATGTATAAAAGAAATAAAAACATGCGTTTCATATTGGATGAAAATCCATCTAATATTAAAAAAATTAAAAAGAAAAAAACTACAAACATTTCACTTTACTTTTTTATCTGATCTTTCTCATTTTTTTGGTGAGAATAAAAGCCGTATAATTTCTATTTTTATTATTATAATTAAATTTTTATTAAAATTAATTTTTCTGTAATATAATAGATTCAATTATTCATTCACAAAAATCTTATTAATCTTAATCTTTACAACAAACTGTTTTGAAAATCATAATATACTTAATTTTATAAGAAATAAAACTTTTATAGCATATTGCTATAATTATAACATAATAAGTTAAAAAAATATTTGTTAAACTTTGTTATAAGTTTCATCTCAAATTTTCATGATTTAGACGCTCAAATTTTTATGATTTTACGCTATTTAGACGCCGGGTTTATATTCAACACAAAAAGCGAACATTATTTGTCTATTTTTTTGTTGAATTGTATTATTGATTATTGTATTATTTAATGTGTTCTAAGGTGAATGGATATGATAGAATTCATATGACTTTGGTTTGCCCTTATCTCATCAATACGGGAATGTTCAATGGAGTAAATCCCAGGTTTGTAAAAGTACAACACAAATACCAGTAAGAAAAATTATACAATTTAACCTCTCTGTATTATCTCTTCACACTATATTCTTAATATTTTTTTAATAATTGAGTTCAATGATCTGTACTTATATCGCATTCGTACGTATAATTATGTATAGAAATGTCAGAAATGCCTATACTTCTAACAATAAGTTTGGCATTTTCTATCGGACCATCAATCTCTATGTATGACTGAATATGATATAGAATAAAAAAAACTGTGAGCAAGGTTGAAGCACAGTATATCCAGTAACTCAAGATTCATATTGATAGGAAGCGAAATAAGGAAGGTCTTCGCACTCACTTCACATATTTGGCACCAAAATGACAGCCACTATCTTTCAGCACTAACCTTTCTTTCACGTAACTTTCCTACCATCAATTATCACACTTTTCTATTCTTCTCTCGTACTGTCGTACGACTATTCTTTTCGTACACACTCACACATACTTTCGGCATGAATAAAAATGAACTGCGCATGCGCGAGCAAAGTAATTAATCACGGCAGTGCTCTTTTGTCTCATTTACTCTTTCTTATTATAATATTCTCTCTCTTTTGGTTCCTCATAGAGGAAGCTTTGTTTTCTTGAAAACAATTTTTTTCCAGTTTTTGATGTCAATGTGTTTAGAATGTTTTAAAATGTCGAAAAATCACATTTTTACAAAATGTCCGTATGTATGTGTGTATGTATGTATCCATCTACGGAAGGGCGTGATTGCTTTAACTTCCGTAAATTTTGAGATATCGGGTTAAAATTTTTATATGAATAGATTATCATTAAAAGTTGGTTGGTATTGAATTTGGCTTGGATCGGTTCAGGGATTCTTTTTTTTATAAAATTTTGAATTTTTTTAAAAAAGGGCGTGATTGCTCTAACTTCTGTAAATTTTGAGATATCGGGTTAAATTTTTTTACATGAATAGATTATCATTAAAGGTTGATTGATATTAATAAAAAACAAAACAATTTAAGATAAATAAAAAATAAAAAAACAAGTGCGCAAATTAGAAAGAACGATGCTGAAAAAGGGCCAAAATTTGCCTGTAAGGGAAATGTATGAAATCGGTATATCTTTATGTTTCTGGACCTGCTAAATTCGAAAATGAAGCTTAAAATTGTCCAAACACCGGGGAAAATAGTAAAAATGCAATTTTTCTATAGAAAAGCCGCGTTTTACAATAAATGTTTTTCTAATGAATAAGTGGCAATTGTGAACAAAAATAGTCTTTTTTTTGTTGATATTGGAAAATCATATGCAGAATGTGTTATTTGAACGTAATCAGTCCTCTAATTTCGAAAATTAATAAATCAGGAATACATGAAGATGATGTCTTTCAATCTAATCTACAATTAGATGAATCTCGGAAGATGAAGATTTATAAACGTACATTTGGGTTGCTTTTTTATTTTTTCTCTTATGTTCAGTTTTTTATGTATCTCATTTAATTTTCTTTTGCTAATGTTCATAAATGT
Source organism: Prenolepis imparis (assembly GCF_030444845.1). NCBI lineage: Eukaryota > Metazoa > Arthropoda > Insecta > Hymenoptera > Formicidae > Prenolepis > Prenolepis imparis. Next base: position 2,571,051 of record NW_028141160.1, read on the forward strand.
TAATCATATTGTACTAAACAAAATCTCTTTTACCTTTTTTATATATTATAAATAAATAAATAAAAAATAACAATATACGAGATTAGAAATTAAAAATAAAAAAGAGCTATTATTATATATTGTATTAGAGGACTAATTATGTTCAGATGACACATTCTGCATACGATTTTCCAATATCAACAAAAAAAAAGACTATTTTTGTTCACAATTGCCACTTATTCATTAAAACATTTGCTGTAAAACGTGGCTTTTCTGTAGAAAAATTGCATTTTCACTATTTTCCCCGGTGTTTGGACAATTTTAAGCTTCATTTTCGAGTTCAGCATGTCCAAAAACATAAAGATATACCGATTTCATACATTTTCCTTACAGGCAAATTTTGACCCTTTTTCAGCATTGTTCTTTGCACATTGTTTGCTCAACATTTTATTTCGCTCATAAAACTTCCTCTATGAGGAAGCCAAACTATTATATACTAATAATTATGATTTAATTTCAAAACAAGCTTCCTCTGACGAGGAGCTTTGTGAGCGAAATAAAATGTTGAGGAAGCAATGTGCAAATTTCTAATTTGCACACTTGTTTATCTTATTATATACTATTTCGGGTGAAGCAGCTGACATTAAAACAAATACTGTATATGATAAATATGCATAAAAGGTTACACATCACCGATTTTATCAGCATTTAAATATGTTGTAGAGGAGATTCTTCTAAATATTTCACCGCAAAAAAGTAGAGGAAAGCATTGGTTTAAAAGATATAACAAATTGAAGTTTTACAATTGTAACGCTATCTTTGAAGTATTCTAAAGTAAGATTAGGAACAGTGATGTTTGTGTACATTATATTTCTTGCAGAGGACGTAGGAAAGGTTTGGATTAGATTATATCTTCCGGAAGTGGAGCCCTCACGTGGGAGGGGGAGGGGCGGAATAAAAATATGTAATTTACAACAAGTAGCTATACATTTTTTCTTAAAAACAACTATCTGTTTTCTTTACACCAATCGATTTCTCTTATTATTTTATGCATAGAAGTATTAAAGTAAGATCATCGGAAAATGAAAATATTTTACGAGTTATTTCATAATTTATGTAAGATTATTATATCAAACTAAAGTAAAATCCTAAAATCTTACAATTTTACAAATTAAAGTAAAATCCTAAAATCTTACAATTTTACAAATTAAAGTAAAATCCTAAAATCTTACAAATCAATCAAAAGGCAATAGAAAACCGGCGCAGTAGGTGAGGCGCAAATATACAGATAAATGTTAAGCTATACAATTATAGAAATTAATTGACGGACGTTTCGAGCCATTTTTGGCTTATCTTCAGCGTAGCGGTTAAAGTTAATAAATTAATAAAAGGGCAACTGTGTGTAAGCATATAAAAAAATAAAATAATAAAAATAAAACTAAAAACGAGCGGAATTGAAAGTCATTATATAAAAAACTATGGCTTATGCACAGCTTAGCGAGAAACATATAGAGAGAGACGTCGTTGTTCAACTCGACCCTTTATTCCATTATCTCCGAAGCATATCACTACCTGGTTGACAGGCCGAAAAGTATAAAAAATGTGGAAAATATTAGAAAATTCCATGGCAAGAATATATACATCTACATTAAAAAATAAAACAAAGGTCAGAGCAAGGGAACTCATTAAAAGGAACAAAGACATATGACTTGCAATGTGGAAAAATGTAAATGCACTTACAAAGCGGAAATCGAACGCAGGTCGAAGTTGATAAAGTTTGCACTGTGTGGTAAGATAGCTGCTAATTGCAATATATTAAAACCTAAATTTCTTTTAGCTATTAAATTTGTTCTTAACTCTACATATTTCACATTTAATGGCATCATTTGTCAGCAAACATTTGGGACATCTATGAGCTCCCCGCTCTCCCTCGTCGTATTGCTGATATTGTCCTGCAAGATTTAGAGAACTAGACGCTTGAAAGATTAAAATTCACTCCTTCCTTTTATTTAAAATATGTCGATGACATTGCGCTGTCCGCCCTCTTCACCATGTTTTCCTGCACCTTACATATTTTTAGTTAGTTCCACCTCCGCTTGCAATTTACAATTAAAATAGCTAAAAAACAGATTAAATTTTTTGGATGTTACTATGATGATTTGGATGATATACAAAAATAATTTTTTTATATTTGACTGGTACCAAAAAACGATAGTTTCAGATATTTGAACTTCTGGTCTCAGCATTTCCTCTGTCAAAAGATGGATACAGTCATAGGTTTAATAGATAGAGTTATTTTGTTATCGGGGTTTCACTGAAAAAATTTCGATTTGATAATTAGAATTTATTAGCAAATTTTTATTAGTTTTTTATTAGCAAATAACCATCCTCTCATTTTGATTTTTTAAATACATGATCTGTCACAAAAGTAATGAGACAAAATATGTAGCGCATAATGTAGCAGCATTAAAAAATTCTAATTACGCGGAATACTATATAGCATTCTTCCTCTAAAAGCACATCAAGCTTATGAAAAATATAATGACACGTAAACGCAACCGAACGAATCGAAACTTAAGCGATTAATTCTATTATATTAAATTCTATAGTTGTATAGGTTCACATTTATCTGTATTTATCTGTATATTTGCACCTCACCTACTGCACCGGCTCTCTATTGCCTTTTGATTGATTGTATGAATTTGAAAAAGAACTTTTTCGTTTTTTAATGTAAAGTATAAAATATTTCGTAAATTATTCACTTTTTGATCATTCTACCCTTATAATCTCTTATGCAGAATAGAGTAAGAATATTGTGAGGAATCAATTTATGTAAAAAAAATGATATAATAATGATTCTATTTAAGAAATTAAAGGTGACCTTCACATGATCTTCAAACAATTAGCCAAGGTTAAATTTATGTTACCGTTTTTATATCTATTTTAGTTTTAAATCAGATATAGGTTTGGGTTAGGGTTATATCTTCTAGGGGGAAGGCGAAACCAAAGAAAATAGACGAGTATAGAAGCACGAATGCCTACATTAGCGGGTACATGAAAATTAATTACATGTCAGACCGTTAGATGGCGACACTCAAAAATTGTAAGCTTGATAAAGAAAGTGCTAGTACCCCATGGTACTCCAGCATGTAAGAAGGAGAGAGACGGTTAATGTACTCCAATTTGAGTGTGACGGAGAGATAAGAAAGAGGCCGGATCTTCGTCGCTAACGCCATTAAGTGGCTGGGGTACCTACTACTATGCAAGTACCCCAGCTCGTGTGACGTCGGGGTATACAGATCCGTACTTCTATATTCGTCTATTTTCTTTGGCGAAACTGCGTCCTTGCATATATTTTGTAAAACGAAGCAAAGTTCATTCTACACTTAATCCTTAATCCTTCAAGATGTAATGTATACATATATTTTAGATTGGCAACCGATCTTTTGATACGTAGACGCAATGGGTTCCGCCCCCTTCCCCCTACAAAGGGCCCCACTTCCAGAAGATACAATCTAACTTATCAAACCTATGTCCCAGGAGTGAATTATTACTAATAAAAATTTCCTCAGACATGGATTGAGTTAGGTTCGATTTTTTTAGGGATGGGATGCAGGAAAAGGGGCTGCGCCCTTCCATCGTCCATGCGTTTGATTTACGACACATAAATAAATGAATCTACCAATGTATTCTCTCTTAAATGCATGGTATCAGAAAAATTACATTTTATTTAGTAAACTTTTTTGTTAATAACTTTTTAATAAACAATGAACGACCTTTTGATACTTACTTAGGAGCGTAACCTTGACAACATTTCAAGGTCATTAAAATCGGTGAGGTCGCTCCTAATATGCATATTTACTCTATCCCTTTTTGGGACATCCTGTATATAAAAATTTTTATAAAAATTTACAAAATTCACACAAAACAGGTTGATGCCGATGCTTGAACCAGAATACGTTGCTGAACGAGTGATCACAGGTGTATTAGCAAATGAGATGTTGATAGTGTTACCTAACATCATAAAATATGTATTGCTATTTAAATGGTAAGTTTAATACAAATACGTACTATATATAAAAAAACTTTAAAAAGTTGAGTACTGTAGTGATTCATGCGATACTACGTAATAAAGGTCATTGTACGTTAAAAACTTTTTAGTTGTAATAATTGTAAGACAATAGTTATAATCGACCAATCAAGCATTCTCACTGTAGTATATAAGAATGTGTGACTGTGATTGGTCGATTAGCTTACAATCTTACGTTTACAATTAAAACTTATTCACATGCAATGGTCATTAAAATTGCAGTACTAATCTCTCATTGCTTTACAGCAGTGCTCGGAATTAGTTGCCCTTTTCGGGCCGATATCTGAAGCGACGCCTTCGCTCCCCCACCATCATTCGAGGATCGACGGCCGAGCCGCCGATCGCTAGGGCAACGTTATGCCTCAGAAGTGTCTACAAAAATTGAATGACGCTGGAGAGATGCGTGCCAACGATCCCAGTACGGCATGTATTGTTGTACCAGTACGGCTTAGTAAGCTGTACGTGTTCCCCAGTCTGGGGAATGTCTTTTCCAGTCTGGGGAAGCCTCTCATGCCTGAGAGGAACGGAGCCCAGTCACATAGCGTTGCCCGAGTAATCGGCGGCTCGGCCGTCGAACGATAGTGGGGGGGAGGGGGCTGAAGGCATCGCTTTAGATATCGATCCGAAAAGAGCAACTAATTCCGAGCACTGCTTTACAGTAACGGAACACAATTATACACTGTGTGACACAATGTTGACTTATAGCTAGAATGCTGCTTAACTTTTTGACTTCACCGCCAAAGTGTAGGGTAGTCTCTTCCCAGTAAGCAAAATGTTAGCAGTATGTCAGCAGATTGGCAGCAAATTCAATCAGAGTATTGCGGCAGATTGACATCAACTGCGTCCGCATTGATCTTGTGTTTTGTCAGCAGATTCTGCTGACATAACATGACAGCAGATTGGCGGCAGAAATCGAACAGATCTGCACAATACGTTTAATGGCAGATTGGCGGCAGAAACCGAGCAGATCTGTCAAACACAATCTGACAACAAATTGGCGGCAGAAACTAAGCAGATCTGTCAAACAATCTGACAGCAAATTCGCGGCAGAAATCGAGCAGAACCTGCAGTTTCTTGCAATTTGAACATAAATATATTAATAAAATTGAATATTTTTTAATAAATATAACAGATGCATAAGATGTTATCGATTAATTATAATTTTCTTTTCATAAATATGACATTTAATGTATAACATATATGTTATAACGTAGTTATATCTCATATAACAAATGTTCAATTTAATTAAATTTTAATAATAAAATAAATTGTAAAAATAAATTAATTTTTATAATTTAAGATATAATTATTTATATGAGAATTAAATTCTTGCTTTATACTTTAAATGAATAGGAAATAAATCAATATAGGAAGTAAATGAATAATTTTCCATTTATCCTATTGATTCTAATCAGTTTAAAACTGATAGAAATATACTTTTAATCTTTTATTAATAGGCCACCACTTTTGCAGACTTTATATGTATTTTTAACAGAAATTTGATTGCGAGAAAATACATCGCATAGCGGTAAGCGAAGGAACTATTAAATAACTGCAAAATACAGATTCTGTTGTCAATTTGTCATCAGATTGTGCGCACGCAAACCTTGCTCGATTTCTGCCGCCAATCTGACATCAAACTGCGTTGTGCAGATTCCCAGCAGATCCTGCTCGGTTTCTGCCGCCAATCTGCTATGATAATTTTATACAAATCCTACTTGGTTTCTGCTGCTGACTTGCTACCAAATTATGTCAGCAGGTTTTGTAACATTTCTGCCAACATTCTGTTATCATTATTTCATATAACAGATTTTGTATACAATCTGCAGTTTTTTTGCTAGCAAAAATATATAGCAGACGTTTGGCAAAATCTGTTCAAACAGATTTGGCTGTCTGGGTTTATAGCTTCCTCAAAGTTTTAAGTTTTTTTATAGTTTACCTTTTCTACTAAAATACCGTACTATTCCGTAGAATAAAAATGGTATCAAATGTAACAATATTGATATCCGTAGAGTGACACAACATAGTCGACGACATAGTCGAGCGCAGCATTTTAGCTATGTACGATGATGTCGAGTTGTGTTGTAGGAAAGCGCATGGTGTAATAAGATATAGTAACATTGCGCATAATGGCGGCAGCATGATGGGATAGCCAATCAAAAGTTGGTCCCAAATGCACCCGCGAAATTCAAATACAGAATTATCACATTGTTAAAATATAATTAAAATTTGTATCTTATGAAAATATCAAAAATAGTATAATTAATAATAAATAATAATAATAATTAATAATAAGACTAATTAACAATAAAATAATAAATATAATAAAACTAATTTACTTCTACTAAAATCTGGTGGTGCGGCTAATCTGCTACTCTTCTTTTCTAATTAAATATAAATATAAAATAAGTAAAAATCATTATATAATTTTAATTATACTTATTTTTATTATTATTAATAATATGTACTACAGTTTTAAATTATTTTATTTTAATTTGTTTATTTTATTTATTTATTATTCTCATTAAGAAATGGATTCTTCAACAGTTCTGCACCAATTGTTCTTATAATAGGATTTGGCTCAAAACACAATATAACAGCACAATATAAAAATTTTCGCTCTCTCAGACAATTCTCTCAGACGATATCTCAGGATATATTTTGTAATGCTCCATCTATAAAAAGAAATCATACAATTTTGTGTAAAATGTATGTATAGATAACTGCGGGTATGGCTTTTAAACTACATATATCTCTAAACATATGTGCGCAGCCATATCACTTTTCTGCATTTGGGACCAATTCCTGATTGGTCGAAAAGCGGCCATTACTTTGGACGACTGCGCATCCTCGGGAACGTTACACCTATGGGTACTTTCCGATTCACGCATGATGCGCATGAAGTGACAGAAAATCTATAGTTCATGTCACGCATATTATAGATTCTCTGTCACTTCATGCGCATCATGCGTGAATCGGAAAGTACCCTATCTTATTACACCATGGGAAAGCGTAGTGTTGAAGCGTAGAAGTGCGCCCGGTCAGAAATATATACGTGTTCTAATGAGCTCTTATATATAAAATATAGTTCATTGCTGGGTTATCTGAAGTGCTTTTACACTTGCTTTTAATCTTTTATCTACTTTTAAGTGCCTCCTTAAAGTTTATTGTCTCATAAAGATATCGGTATTTTCCTTCGTTTTATGCATAAGTATGTTTCGGCGATCCTCTTACAAAGAAGTGAGCCATCTTGATTCGAAAACATTTTGTTTTCTTTGTCCTCATAGATGTTGCGCAGTTTTATATTTATTCCTCCTTTTTATTCCTTTTATTCTTTCTCTTTATTGCTATTATATTAATAAATATGACATGTCAAAATCCTGAGGAAAAAATTTTGCAGCTACAAGTTCTTTATAATATAATATAATATATCTCTTTTTATAATATGAACATGGACATCGAGATGGAGAATGTCCCCAAATCTTCAAATAAACGAATTTTTGATCGGTCTTTCCATGAAATTGGAAGCCCTGTTATCTAAGTTTCCAAGCTGCAAAATAAAAATAAGAAAATATGAGAATTGCGCCCTAAGATGACCACCAAATCTCTTTACAATAATCTTTCACGCGCGGCACATATTTTCTTGACAGCCAAAAAAAGAAAATTTTAAAGCGTTCTGCTAAATATATAGGAATCTCTCCCCACTGTCTTCTTGGACGACTAGCAAAGCATCAATATCTTAATTGAGGGGTGTACAATTTGTACATACAGTGTACCTTTAACTAGACAGATTCTGTCATATCTATCTCGGATAAAATACTGAATAATCTATACTATATATAAATACTAAGTACCCTCTGATGACAACTAAAAACCCTTCAGCGTACATGTCCAGGGAATCTATAACTCTAATTCTTCTTTTCTGTATCCTATAACAGCTGGCAGGATAAGATATTGAAGGATAAGATTTTGGAATAAGGAAAGTAGGCTTATTCGAATTTGAATATTCTCAAATATCAATCTTTCTCTAATCTAGAACTGCGGTCAATGTATTAGTCTCCACACCTAACGAAGAAAGATCTTATTGCTTTCATTCCCCCTTTTTGTACTTCAAGGACATAATAAGAGACATTCCTCTGACTCTAACGGATAGCGATTCTCGATAGAATTCAGAGTCAAAAGGGGTTGCAGGGATCCCGATTGCGCACATTACCAATCGGACACGACCTTATTTCCCCATCGAACACATCGGTTTCGATCGGACACAGTTTTTATCGGACACATACAGTTACGTTCGGACATAGTCCCGATCGGACACAATCTCTATTGGACATATAAAGTTGCATTCGGACAAAATCCTAATTGGACACAGTCTCTTTTAATTTCATTTATCTCGTAAACTTAAAGTGATAGAGCAATTTTACGACCAGATTCGTATTTAGCCTCCAAAAATCTACGGGAAATGACTTGAGAAATCCAATCCACATTTATCTATCTTTTATGTCATTGATCTTATGTCTTATAAATACAGAGTTCTTTTGATGATAATTTAAATATCGATCATGTTCTATCGGTAATTTCGGTTAATACGCAAATTAAATCGAGGTCTTTCTTCTCTTATAAAATTAATTTCTCTAAAATAGACTGGAAACAATTTACCAGTTATCTCCTTAGGGCTTGTCTTCAACTTCTTTCCCTTATTGATCTGAACCTTGAGTTATTGCAAAAATAAAATACTTTTGTATCATTTATCAAGGAATCCACATTGCATGGTTCGTTCCTTCTATAAATTACAACTTAGCTAAGAAAATATCATCTCCACTTGCAACATGGTGACCTCTTTGAAGCTGGCAGGTGGTCCTATTGGTCCGATACGGTTATCGGCAGAATCAAATTTGATCTATTGGAATATTTAGTACTCATTTTGTACTAATTTGTACCAATAAAAATAATTTTATATTCTGTGCCACTTTGAAAAAAACCATAGCGCTGCTAGCTTCTTGTTAAGCTGCCAGGACCAAACCAAAACAAAACGAAAAGAAAAAATAAGACTAGAAATTGAAAGGGCTGAATTTGTACTAATTTATACATAAAAAAATTTAATATTTTCATCCCTTCTGCAATAAAACAATCCCCAATTGAACTCACAGTCCTATTAGGCTGAAAAGTAAAGTACTCTTTCTTATTAACAGAATCAATCGCTACTCGTATACGCGATGCAGCATATGTGCCGTCAAAATATAAAGTTTCAGATTTTGTACCCCCGCCGTTCCTTCGGGAACTACCCCCGACTCCTATTTTCTCCCCCACTGCTAGAGATTTTAACTTGATAGAAATATTGACTTGAATTTTTTTTAATTAAATGGAACAAGGTAATGAAAATTTGAAGGATAAAAAAAATGTTGGGGGCTTTTAAGGTACAAAAGAAAAACCTCGTCTCATTTTTTTAAAAATAAAACCACTAATTTTTTTATATAAATCGATTTCTTGCAATATTTGACATAAAAAGTTATAAGGGTACGATAACCAAAAAATGAATATAATTTACGAGATATTTTGTACTTTCTTTATGCCAATTAGTACAAATTCAATCCTTTCGATTTCCGTTTTTTTTTTCTTTTCGTTTTGTTTCGGTTTGGTCCTGTCAGCTTAACAAAAAACAGCGCCACGATTTTTTTTTAAGTGGCACAAAGTACAAAATTATTTTTATTGGTACAAATTAGTACAAAATGAGTACTAAATATTCCAATAGGTCCGATTTGATTCTGCCGATTTGGTCCTGTCAGCTTCAAAGAGGTAACATGGTGGATTGATGAACATTCAGACAGTAACCGCTAGAAAAAAGCACATTCGTCGTATCAAAGTCTTTCCTATCACAATTTTATAAACTTAAAAAGATAAGAGGTCCTAACTAAAAAAAATCTTTAAATCTACCAAACATAAGAATTGGCGATCTTACTGTAAATCTTTAACTTTCTTCCTTCTAATAGCTTATATATGATCATTTAATCGATGCATGCAGTTATCTCGTAAGGTTAGCAATATGACAAAAAATGTATATAAAAGTTGAAGGGTTCAGAGGGAGACACTTGATGGTGACCTTTACCCTGATCTTGGAGTCAGATTTATGGATCATTTCAAAATCAATTTTATTTGTTTAAATGGAACTACTATAATTTTATTCATATAAATCGACTACTTGCAATATTTAGCATAAAAAGTTATAAAAATAGGATGGCCAAAAAATGAATAGTTAATGAAATATATTTTATAATTTTGTTACGTCCAGACTCAAGGAAGGAAGAGTCGAAAGGAAGGACGTAACTAAATTTATCTCGAACGACGGCAGACTATCCGTCTGTTCGACCTGAACGCTTTCTTAAGTCGTCCACTAAGAATGACGAACGATAAGAAAAATCGATCGAGGCGATGGAATGCAATTTCGAAATAATTCTTGGAATACTATTCTTTTTCCATTCTGTCGTTATTAATTCTATTTCTTACTCTTTGCGCTTGTAGGATTTTAGAGAGAGAGAGAGAGAGAGAGAGAGAGAGAGAGAGAGAGAGAGAGAGAGAGAGAGAGAGAGAGAGAGAGAGAGACTGGATAATGTTGAGTAGGGGAAAGGTATGGGAAATGGTATCACGAATCTCTCCGTTATCACGGGAAATCCTGAGTGATTTTTAGAACGGGTGAAATCACGGATCTCGCCGTTATCACGGGAAATCCTGAGTGATTTTTCGGGATGGGTGAAATCACGGATCTCGCCGTTATCACGGGAAATCCTGAGTGATTTTTCGGGATGGATGAAATCACGGATCTCGCCGTTATCACGGGAAATCCTGAGTGATTTTTGGAGATGGATAAAATCACGGATCTCGCCGTTATCACGGGAAATCCTGAGTGATTTTCGGGGTGGAAGAGAAAGGGAGAAGAAGGTTTAGGGTTGGATATGATAGGACTTGCGCAAAAGGAGATAAAGAAGATGGCTTTATCTTAAATCCAAGAATTATTTTGATATGGGGTGAAAATTGTACTTTATGTTTTTCCCTTTTTATATACATATATGTGTGTCTTGACTTACTGTTAGTAGAGTGCGTTGTTAATAATGGCTGCAGGGTTCTAATCTGGTTGTGTGGTCTTCCGGACTTCCACTATGTTTTTTTCACTTGCACTCTAACGAACGTCGGAATTTGAGTTGAAAGCGGATTTCGAAATTGAAAGTATATAAAAGTCCGAAGAGTCTAGATACGAGCTCGGATAGCTTGTACACGGCAAACTGCGCTCGAAAGTTCGGATTAAAATCTAATCTCTCGAGAGATATCGCGGGTATATAAACCTTCTTGCTCCTCCTCTCCATTGGTTTATTAACATTTCCTGACGAATAGGAAATTTTTCAATGACGCCCTTTAGGTCCCGGAGGCGTCTCTTTTAATTTTACAATTACTACGATTGGTTAGGGCTTTTGTTTAGAGCTCTAGGTTTCGACCAATGGAGAATTTGTTGTAGTCAAGTGAGGTTGATATTTTTATTACCCTCTCGAATTTATCTCAGGCAGATATCGCGTAACGACGATCTGTCAGGCGAGAATTGTTTAGGTTCGGTTATCGTTGTTAGTCTTTCTTCTAAATTTTTATTAGTTTCCGAGTGTTGGTTTCGTTTAGAGAACTGTCGACTATAGTTTAACTTCTTAGAATATAATGAGTTATAGTTTGAATTTTATGAGTTGATCTGTTTGCTTCTCAAGTTCTGTATTTACTCTTTACTTTTACGATGGAACTGTCTCGGAATATGTTTGTCTCGCCTGTCAGATTGTCGGTTTATCTGTGCGTCTGCGATATTTAAAATATCGCCTTGCGTTCTCCGAAAGAAAAGAATCGTGGAGTCCACAGGACGTAACAATTTTTTACTATTATTATTAAACTATCTCTGTGTATGTTTTTCTCGCTTATCAGATCACAGTTTATTAGTGCAGCTGCAATATTTCAAATATCGCCTTGCATTCTCCGAAAGAAAAGAATCGTGGAGTCCACAGGACGTAACAATTTTTTACTATTATTATTAAACTATCTCTGTGTATGTTTTTCTCGCTTATCAGATCACAGTTTATTAGTGCAGCTGCAATATTTCAAATATCGCCTTGCATTTTCCGAAAGAAAAGAATCGTGGAGTCCACAGGACGTAACATTTAATATAATATAATTTTACATAAACTATATAATATTTCGTAACATTTCATTATTCATTTTCCAGTCTTATCACAATACTTTTATACAAAATAATGAGAAAAATCAATGGTGTAAAGAAAACACAGTTGTTTTTAAGAAAAAGTATGTAATTTGCAGCTAGCAGCTACATATTAAAAACAACTATATATTTTTTTACACTAATTGATTTTTCTCATTATTTTTCACATAAAAGTATTTAGATAAGATCATCGGAAAATGAATATCTTACGAAATATTTCATAGGTTTTATGTAACATTATATCAAATTAAAATATAAACTATTTCGTAAACTATTCGTTTTTAGGCCATCCTACCCTTATAACTTTTTATTCCAAGTATTGCAGAGAATCTTTACATATTTTACATATATAAAATTACATATATACAATTTACAATATAATAAAAAAATTATAATGGTTTCACTTAAAAAATAAAGTTGACTTTGAAATTTGAAAAAAATTGACCTTGAAAAAACCCTTAAATTTGACCCCAAGACACAGTATATACAGTAGCGCAACTTACTGAAATTTATGATGCCCAAAATGGAGTGCGCATGCGCGAAGTCAGCGAGTAAATACAGTACCGCCATCTGAACTTTTATCTCACTTTCTCTTTCTTTGTTCACGCTCTCTCTCTCGCTCATTCTCTTAGCATTTAAGTGGTCATGAAAACATGTTTTTATTGACAAGTTTGAGTGCAGAGTAATTTCAAATAGTAAGAAAGTGATTACAAAGTAGTCTTGTGTCACAGCTTGTGTAGTGAAAGTGAAGTGCAAGTGAAATTAGTGGGAAAAAAAAGTGGAAAGCTGATTGAAGCATATTATCCTTAGAGGAAATGGTTAACCTATATATATTTATATAGATTTTTTTTTATTTTCTCGTAGGAAGCACTTTGATCTTAGCTTTTTGTTTCAGATATATTGCTAGGGCGTTTTTAAATACTAAAAAATGAATAATTTATATTTACAATATTTTAAATTGTACTTAAATTTATTTTAATTTATTTAATGTATCCTTATACTCAAAATTAATCTTAATAATCAAAATGTTTGTATTAATTTGGATTTACAATGTTAATAGATTAATTAATAAATTGGAAATTTTTTATTAGTTGTAATTTACTTGTAATTTAATGTACGTATTTTTATATTTTTATTGTAAAATAAAATATTCATAATAATAAAATATATTTATTACATTCATTCATTATATTTATTTATATAATATTCATATTCAATTTAATATTAATTCATTTATTATATATTCATAATAATTAAATATTCCAATATTTATTATAAAATATAGTATATTTTATTGAAAAATATATATTTATTTTATTTAATAAATTGCATTAAAATGTTTTCAAAAATTTCATTATTAAATTATTAAATATAATCAAAAATATGTACATATACAAAAAAGAGAAAAAATAAAGCGAAGGAGGAAGAGTGAGAAAAAAGTTTAGATGGCGGTACTGCATGTACTCGCTGACTTGGCGCATGCGCACTCCATTTTGAGCATCATATACATCAAAGGTGCCGACACAGAGTTGCGCTACTGTATATACTGTGCCTAAGATCAGGATCAAGGTCATCATCATCAAATGTCCCCCTACAACTTTTGTATACAACATTTTTTGCCATATTGCTAACCTTAAGGCCAATCTACAATACGCTCTTTGCTCTCTTGCTTTCTTGTTTCTTTGTGCTCTGTTTTACCGACAATACAGAGTTCTTCCACTTTTATCTCACAGAGGCCTATTTCTACCAACGTCGGTTAATTTTAACCTACGGTTAAACTATATCTTTGTCTTTTTTCAACTACGTTTTTAAAAAGAGACAAACATAGTTTAACCGGAGGTTTTAAAGTTAACCGATGTTGGTAGAAATGGGCCAGACTGATGTTTCCACCACAAATCGGGTCAGAGCACAGATTAATAGACAGATAGCCAAAGACCAGGGGCTCGATTCTTGAATTCATTCGCAAGAGAAACGTATGCGCAAATTCGGCTCTTACAGAAAAGTTGCAAGTTGATTGGCTAAAAGCTATGCGATAGCCAATCAATTTGCAACTTTTCTGTAAGAGCCGAATTTGCGTATACGTTTCTCTTGCGAATGAATTCAAGAATCAAGCCCCAGGATGAAGACGAGACCGGCATTTCTCACTGATTTCAGCGCCATATCGTAGTAGTGGCCAATGCAGTAACTACTAACTACATTTCCAAGAAATAAGTCATTTTCGAAGTCAAAAGTCGCGTCGTTAATACGACGGTAATAGTAGTAATTGTGGGATCCCAGGTTCAAAACTTGGGATGGCATAATTTTTTTGTTTTTTATTATTTTATATGTTTATGTTATATGTATTATTTATTACGTAGACATAAATATTCGGCATATATTTATTGCTTTTTAGATACGCATATATCTTCTTATATATTTAAAATGTATAAAATAATCATAATATAAATAAAATATTTTTACAGAGAAATATTTTTAGAAATATTTTTACTTTTTAAAAATTTATACATTTTTTTAATTTTCTTAAATAATCTAATAATGTTAGAATACACACTTTTCATAACTTACGGAAAACATTCGGATTCAAAATTTAAAAAGTGTATGAATTTTTAAAAAATTAAAATATTTCTAAAAATATTTCTCTGTAAAAATATTTTATTTATATTATGATTATTTTATACATTTTAAATATATAAGATATATGCGTATCTAAAAAACAATAAATATATGCCGAATATTTATGTCTACGTAATAAATAATACATATAACATATACATAAAAAATAATAAAAAACAAAAAAAAGTTATGCCATCCCAAGTTTTGAAACCTGGGATCCCCACAGTTACTACTCTTGTGCTCTCCCGCTGCGCCAGCGGTACTGATCAAAACTGTGTCTTTCTTTAGGCCTTATAACAAACATGAAAATTTCTCTAAATATCCAGTATAAAAAAAAAATATATTACTTACAAGGCGCATTGGACGAAAAGCTCGAACACGGATCAACTTAAATTCAATACAGATTCACCATAAAAAAGGAGATCAAAATCGGTAAAAGTCAACCGCGATCTCTCCTTGAAAGTATTGTCAGAGAGAAGGCTTCTCTCTGATTTTAGTCACTTTTCATAGCATGCACGATAGAATTCGGCAATCTACATTCTAATGAAGCTATTTTAATCAGATTACGCTATATTAATTTTTATAATCCAAGTGCAAGGTGCACTCTACAGTATTATTACTATATTTTATCAATCCATTAATAGCTGCTTGAATGATATAAACAAAATACTCTTCACCCAATACCAATCAAATATTATATAGAAATATATATAAGAAGTACAATATAAGAAGTATAAATTGGAAAACACTGGGCCGCTTGTGTATGTTGCTGGAAAGCAGCGATTATACAGGGTGTTCAATTTAATCTGTCCACGCCGATATCTCGAAAACTATTAAAGCTAGACTTTTGTCTAGAATTTTGAAAATCAAATAAAATTTTGAAACAAAATTCGTTGCGGGCGTAATACTAAAGATAGACCCTTTTAATATCTCGAACACAAATTATTGCGTTAAAAACAAATTTATTTTGATGTATTTTTAAAAAAAATTCATATAATTCATAATTCATATATAAATTTTGATGTTTCAGTCTATTCCCAATTAAAATGTGCTGGGCGTTAATGTATCATATTCTGAAAGGACCACAAATTATGATGACATTCAAAGGTCGTGAATCGAGGAAGACATCAATTGATTGTGATAGTGATGGTATAACAAATTATAAACATATATGCGAATAATAAAGTTATGCCACACACATATATTACACACTATAAAATAAGTTATATTAAAATATATTTTTTAAATATAAAATTTTATAAATATTAAAATAATTTTAATTTTATATGCATATATTTTTTAGCCTTCTTATGTATATGTATCTATGTATATGTATCTGCACATTTTATTTAACAATCTTTAAAATGGAAATGGTTAACAATTTATAGCAAATCATAAAAATAATGTAATCCTTGGCCTAATTCCCAAATGGAGATCCCTGTACCTAATTCATTAGCGAGATCTAATCGTTCCTTAATTGAATATAACGTAGGATAGAAAATATAACCATTACCTACAGGCAACCTGAAAGAAGTGCATTTAAAAATATTAATTTTTTTATATTAATTATAAATTCGACAACTAAAATGATACTTGAAGTAAAAAAAATCTTACTTTGATTTAAAGAAATGCTCCTTGCTACTATCATCCCACTGAATCTTTCCTTTAAATGATTTTAATATATCCAAGTATTCAGATGCAAGAATTGCTCCACCACCCTCTGGTGTATAATTGTAACCGTAGAAATTAATACCTAATAAAATTTGAGATCGTCTAGGATCATCTTTCTTTGGAACTAATAATTCAACACATTTTCTAGCCCAATTTAAAGGACTATTTGGACCTGGCCTTTGAATACTCGAATAATCATAAGTCATTAGTGAAAATGCATTTACATATGATGTTAATTCATCAAACTGTTGTTTTGAAAATAATTCAATTTGTGCACTAAAAAAAATTGGAGAAATATCAAATAAATAGGAAGACAATATTTCTATCTGTGTATATATATATATATATATATATATATACACACACACTGGCGGATCCTGGGGGGGGGGGGGTAAAACTTCCCCCCCCTTGCAAATTGAAACAGTTTTGCTGAATCCTTAAAAAATATAAGTAAAGAAAAACAAACGTTAAAAAGCTATCGACGTCATTGATCCTGGAATAAAAGCTAAGCATAAAACCAAAAATTTCAAATCAAATAATTTTGCAGAACCCCCCCCTCCCCTCATTATCGACGGAAGGACCCGCTAGTATGTATGTGTGTATATATATGTATACATATATACAGGGTGTCCCAGTCACCCATACACCCCTTTTAAAATGAAAATAAATGGCTTTTATCAAAAATCGCGAACATTTTTTAAGTAAATCGGGTATGCTCTATCGAAAACAACTGATGAGAAGTAGCCGTGAAAACAACTGCTGAAAGGTAACCGTGAAAACAACTGATGAAAGGTAGTAACAATAAAGATAGTAACTGATGAAAGGTAGGTAACAATTTTAAGGTTGACGGAGGCACTTTCAGAAAAAACGTTTGATACAAAAGTTTCTTATTTTTTCACGTACAATTCGAATCTGTAATAAAAAGTACCATGTTCCCCTCAAAAAATTCAACTTCTGGTCCGGATGGCGTATTTCCGGTCGGAATCAAAAGTTGAAAATATCACCATTCGATAGAGCATACCCGATTTACTTAAAAAATGTTCGCGATTTTTGATAAAAGCCATTTATTTTCATTTTAAAAAGGGTACGGGTGGTCTGGGACACCCTGTATATACAGACAAGCCCTTGTACTATACATATTTTCTGATGCCCTATTATTTATCATATTTCTTCTTGTGTTCCCACTATTTCACAACAAATTTATATAACGAGATGATTATGCACACATGACTATATAGTCATATAATTTATAATAATACAAGGGCTTTCCTGCAAAAGTAATTTCAAAAACTATTGCCATTAAGTACCCTCTATATGGTGGAATTGCTAATACAATGTTCAAATTACGTTCCCTTAACTTCTGTGCAATAAGTCTAACTACAAAAGTAACAATTGACATGTTTGCACCTGCAAATACAAACTGATTCCACATTTCTAAAACATATCCATCAAAATGGAAGGTCTGTAAACATAAGATTTCTATGTATCATATTTTATTATTTTAGTTAGAATAAACAATAATCTATATATATTTTTTAGAAAAAAAAAATTTAATTTATACCTGAGCAGTATCTAAGAGTGATACTATTAATTGTGTTTGACTTTCTGCATTATTATATATTCTAATAATGTCATCAATTGACCAGTGTTCAAATAATACTCTAGGTATAACTAAAAGTAATAATTCAATAAATAATTAATCAATATAGAACTGTGATTCTATTTTAATCATTTTTTACTTACGTTTCACACTATGATTAGCATTATTATTACTCCTTATTTCCTTTATCCAATTAATTTGTATAGAGTCAGTGACCAATTGATAGGTTGATGTATTGCCAAAAGGAAAAGACAACCATACTGGTGATATCATTGTAAACTTGCCATGAAACGTTTTGGAAATTTTGAATCCATCTGCATTCCACTAAAAATAAAAATTAGATTATATTCAGCATATAAATATTATATTTAACATTTTAAATACATTTTATTCTTATAATTTTACAGAGCTATATAGTGTTGTTACAATTACTTACAGGAGTACAATATCCCAAAACTTCTTTTTTAAATCTTCTATACTTTGTATCTTGAAAATATCGACCAGATTCATGAAGAATATCCTGCTGTTTAGGATTTTCTACTACTAAGTTTCTTTGGAAAACATTTTGATTTACAGGACCCTGATACAACTTAAATAATAATACTTAAATAACAATACTTATTGAAATAAAAAAATATTTATATATTTATAAAAAAAATAAAATGTATTTGTTAATGTACTCCTTTTATGATATCTACCTTATTGTTAGCCTTTTTTTTCTCTTTTTTATTTTTTCTTTCTGATGGTGACAGAGTACCATAACATAATTCTCCAAGACACAATATTATAATCAGAGTAATCACATTCATAGTATGTAATTATATTTGTATCATGGTGGAAGAATATAAGGTGTGCTCATACTCGAAACAAATTTCGTACGGTTTTGCGCAGATGCCAGATGCGACCATTTTTAAGCGCTTAAATTGAGGTTATACCTTTGGGCTTCTGCACACAGGACGCGTGACGCGTAAAGGTGCCTTTTCATGCTGACGCTCGACGCTCATTTTTAGCGTCAAAAGACGTCACGTGACCAAAATTGACGAATTGGTATCTTTATTTTTGGTCACGTCTTTTGACGCTAAAAATGAGCGTCGAGCGTCAGCATGAAAAGGCACCTTAAAGGTACATTTTCACGTACCGCTGAAACCATGGACCTAAGAAGATATTAATGGAGTGTAAAGTGTTCATATAGGCAAGGGGGCTGTGAAATTTGCGGTAAAGGGAAAACGCTTCTGTCTCTTTCCAAAAGCAACCTTCGGCTTTGCCGAAGTGTGTGCGTTGCCAAGGTCCGTGGATGGAAGGGGGCGACGGAAACACACAAAGGTTGCTTGTAGAAAGAGACCGCACTATGCACCCCCCTTACCGCAAATTTCACACCGCAGAGGCTTTACAATGTACACTTTGCGACGCCATTTTGGCTCCAAATCCTTATACATTGAGCACAGTATACTTATATACAGTAGGGACACACAGCGTCGGAACCTTTGATCTTTTTCAGCTGACCTTTCAGCAGTCCGCCATGTCTTTAGGTTGCAGCACCGTATCAATATTTTTGTTGTACCCATTACTATTAAAACAATTTTGCGCGAAATATTTTCGATATATTATTTTATAGTCATTTTTTCTGAATAAAAATTTAATATTGCATAAAACGCGAAATCAAAATGATAGTATTGTAGTTTTACAGATTATATTTTACTATAAATGTAATCACAGTAATGGAGTTATTGGGTTCTTTATGTTGAACGGGATTGGCATGACTTATAAAAATGGTCGCTTACGATGCGCAAGCAAATCTGCGCGGCTGATTTGAGAACAAAGGACTGTCCCTACTGTATGTAAGTATACTGTGCATTAAGTCTTATGGATTGCGGTACTTTGTATATCTAGTGACTTTATGGCTACATAGAGACCCTCTAATAAGAGTCTGGCCACGACGAGGATTTACGCATCAAATCCGCATTTATGCATAAAATCACACGAGAGAGAAATAAGCTTACTGTCTCACTCTATTAACGCATGCGCACAATTCGTTGTCTTTTCATCGGTCATTTCAGTGAAATAGATTTAGGCCGGTATTCATAGTCCGATCTTATATTTAAGATTATCTTAAGTCTGGTCAGAGGTTGACTTAAGATCCCATTCAACCAATCAAATGGTTACATAGCATCTCAAGCTCGGACTTAAGACGATCTTAAATATAAGATCGGACTATGAATACCGGCCTTAGTAGAGTTGTTGCAAATAGCTGAGCTGAGCATGCAATCATGAAATAATAATAAATTTATACAATTAAACATTAATTAACACTAAAAAAAAGGCTTTGATGATTTTCGCGATCCCAAAACCAGCTGTGTTGAGTAGACGAAAACACACGAATGCCCTCCGAAAGTTGTCGAAAAATGCATAAATGGCGGACCAATCACAAAGCGGGACCGGGTAGCCAGACTCTTATTAGAGGGTCTCTAGGCTACAAGCTGAAGTTAGCTACTGGCAGTCCATATTTCTATAGTCAAAGGGTTATACGAACTGACTTTATGACATATGCAAAAAGTCAAAATATTCTTTAAGGCTATAGCACACTTTCCGTAACCGTAAACATAACCGTAACATAAGGATTTGACCAATCGCGTTGCTTGATTCATTTGACATGCAACCAATGTCAAATGAATCAAGCAACGCGATTGGTCAAATCCTTATGTTACGGTTATGTTTACGGTTACGGAAAGTGTGTGCTATAGCCTTTAGACATGAGTACATGTTCAATAAAATCTTGTAAAAACGATTCCCGAAAAAAATTAAATATTATTCAATTTTTTCGGTTTCCTAAAGAGAAAGCAATATTGTCGATGGTGTGCTCCCCACCACCGACTAGATACTAGTATTATAGTATCTCGTCGGTGTCCCCACTTACGCAGCCGGTCACCGAAAGACAGAGAGGGGTTGATAGCAAATATATCTATCCTTGTCTAAAACGTCTTCTGATTGGTGTTCTAGCTCGAATAGTACTACGTTAGAAAAGGATGGGCTGGTGGCAATTTTCTATCTCTCTTTTCCCGTTTCTTCCCATTCGAGAACGTGTAAATTCAAACTTTTCTCTTTAAAATGCGTTTTGGCGGAACTCGATACGATAACTTTTCGCTATCTCAATTTGAAAAAAAAAAAAAAAAAAAAAAAAAAAAAAAAACGATTTGCATCGCTTCAGGACACCCCGCATTCAGTGCAACATTCTTGAATAGAATTGCAACGATTCGAATTGATAAAGATAGCAGATACACATTTTAAATCATAATTTGTCATTAAAAAACCGACTTTTTTCAAATTGAGATAACTCAGCGAAAAATTATCGTATCGAGTTCCGCCAAAGCGCATTTTAAAGAGAAAAGTTTGAGTTTTTACGTGCTTTCTATTCCATTGAGTTACGATTCACGCGCCGTGCAATTCAAGAAAGTAGACCCTTCCATTTATCAATTTTGCAGGTTCTCACTCTGTCATTTTTCATTGCAAAACTGATTATTTCACGTAATCGGGAAAATTTTCTCAACCTACAGACTTCAAGCTCCATTTTCATTTTTTAAACACCTCTATATCATAATTATTAGCTAAGATATAAATTCTTGAACTTTCACAATTTTTTACTACTTTTCAAGTGTATCGCTTTTTTTTGCCGAGTGTAGTTGCTTTTTAAGAAAAAATATGTAATTTGTAACTAGATGCTACATACTTTTTCTTAAAAACTACTGTGTTTTCTTTACAATCGATTCCTCTCATTATTTTGTACATAAAAGTGTTAAGATCATCGAAAAATGAATATTTTATGAGATATTTCATAGTTTATATAAAATTGTCAAATATTTAAGTATAATATATCTCATAAATGTAAACTATTCACTTTTTGACTATCATATACCTTTATAACTTTTTATGCAGAATATGAGGAATCGATTCACATTAAAAAAATATGATGGCTCCATTAAAAAAATGGATATTACTTTAATTTTACTTTAGTATAACAATCGATAAAAAATTCCTCTTATCATCATACCCCGTATGGAAAAAAAAATACGAATAAACTATATTACTGATATAATAATAGTTCTTCAATAACATATTATTGAAGAAGTGTTCATACTAAACAGTTTTATTTTAAACTTTTTTTTCTACAACCAATATTTTCTGTGACATGTACTTGTAACGCTTTATTTACCCACCCTGTATGCATGTATATATATACAGGGTGGATGATTAAAGATATGTTACAGGCTAATATTATACAGGCTATATAGGCAAGTAAACATGCATCATATGTTAACTGCATTATACAGGAGGTAGTGAACATTTTTTACACTTATTTTCGCAGTCAGTGAATATCGATAGAATTGTTCCATTAGTGATGCTAATTAACAAATCGCCAGTCTGACAACAATTTTCCGCTGGGTTCGATGGGTAAAAAATACAAATGAGTTGCACTTATTTTCGCAGTCATGAAATGTCTTGTACTCTACTTAAACATATTATTATAAAACTTACTAAAAAAGCAGTCTGGTTGATCTCGAGGTATAGAAAATGAGTCTGGCTATGATTTTTCGATAAATCCGTCAATCGGAAAATCGGGTCGATTTCCGGAATACGTTGCACTTATTTTCGCATTAACGAAACTTATTGTACTAACTAATATTATCATAAAATGTTAAAAATCAGTCTAGCTGTCTAGCTGATCTGCGAGGTTGGCAAGTGAATCTGGCGGCACCTCAAAATTTGGAAAAATACAAAATCATTGCACTTACTTTCGCAGTGCTGAAAATTTGTTTGATGATAATTTGCATTATAAAAATAGCAAAAGAAACAGTCTGGCTATAATACAGGACCACCAAAGCCTCATCGCCAGACTGATGGAAAGACGCAAAACCTGCAAATTCATAAGCAATCGGAATGTTTTTCATTCTCACTCGTGCAGAAGCGGCAGTTTTATTTTCGCAGTGCTGAAAATTTATCAGATGATAGTCTATACTATAAATTAAAATAAATGGAAAAAAGTTTGGCTGCTATTCAGAATCACCAGAGCCTCGCCTAACACATTAACTGGCCAGCGCTCAATTCTGTATTTTTGATTATACACAGACGACTTGCATTCTACTTTCTCAAATCTGTTTTTTTATACCTTTAAACATTAAGAAAATATGCATGTGCATATTTTGTAAACTGCAATATTATCTAATTGGTCATAAACAAAATAAATTTTTATGAAAGTAATAAAAAGAACATAAGTATGTGTATATTCTAGTGCTGTAATGTAATAGTCAAAAATTTTTAAGATAAATAACATTGTAAAATTTAAAACTTTACACATTAATTTTTCGACTAAAAAACTTTATTACTTTCATAAAAATAATTAGTTAATTAATAAAATTGTTTGACAAATTAGATAACATCTACAGTTTATAAAATATGCACTTGCATATTTTCTTAATGTTCAAAAGTATAAAAAAACAGATATGAGAAAGAAGAATGCAAGTCGTCTGTGTATAATCGAAAAATACAGAATTGAGCGCTGGCCAGTTAATGCGTTAGGCGAGTCTGGCAAGGCTCTGGTGATTCTGAATAGCAGCCAGACTGGTTTTATTTATTTATTTATAGTATAAACTATCATCTGATAAATTTTCAGCATTGCGAAAATAAAACTGCCGCTCCTGCACGAGTGCGAACAAAAAATATTCCGATTGCTTATGAATTTGCAGATTTTGTGTTTTTCAATCAGTCTGGCAAAGCTTTGGTAGTCCCGTATTATAGCCAGACTGTTTTCTTCGCTATTTTTATAATTCAAATTATTATTTAACAAATCTTCAGCACTGCGAAAGTAAATGCATTAATTTGTGTTCCATTTCTTCAATTATTTACGTGCCAGACTTATTTGCCATACGTGCAGATCAGCCAGATTGCTTTTTTACTGACTGTTAGGATAACACTCATTAGTAGAAAAAATTCATTAGTGCGAAAAAAAGTGCAACACTATTGTATTTTTTAAAGCTTTTCCTGACTTGATTCAGCGGAAAATCGTTGCCAGACTGGCGATTTATTAATCAGCATCACTAATGGAACAATTCTATCGATATTCATTGACTGCGAAAATAAGTGTAAAAAATGTTCACTGCCTCCTGTACTATTACGAAATTTATTTGTGCATTTAATAGATGCATGTTTGCGAATGGCAGAAATTTCGAACTTTTTTGTAACAAGAACTGAACTTTCATTGTTTTTTTATTGTAATTTTGGTATGACCTTGACCATGTGTGATCATTTTACTCGTCAAAAGGCAAGCTATATAATTATACGTAATAAAAAAAACATGTTAATTAAAAAAAAACAAGGTATCTTTGAAACAGGGACCCGGATCGAACCAGAACCAAAACCGATAACCGTTCCATAACCGTTTTTTTAATAGAACCGAAACTGTAAACCGTATTAAAATTCTATTAAATTTATAACACTGGAACCATAACCGAACCGTTAAATTATTTTCGGTTTACGGTTCTTTTCGGTATTTTTTTCTGTTTTTGCGCAAATGACGGAAATGTCATGATAACTGCCTCCTCGAAGTGCAATACAATTATAATTATTTTTTTAATGTTCCGAAACATATGTATTATCGCAATAATGATAGCTGTGAGGATATTATGTTTTCCGTTATATATACAATATATATATATATATATATATATATATATATACAATATATATATATATATATATATATATATATAATATATATAAAGTATATATAAATTACATTACTTTAAAAAATTATTATTAATTTTTGACATATGAAAATATATTTATATATGTATCTATATTATATATACCTATATTTTCATGTATAATATGAAATGTTGTTTATTTATGTCATAAAAATTAATAATTTTTTACAGTAATATAATTTAGAATTAATTTAATTAGAAAAACGAAAAATAAAAATTTTTAAAAACCGGAACCGTAACCGAAAAAATCGTAATTTAAACGGTTTCGGTTTCTTTTATTTATGAAAAACCGAAACTGGAACCGGAACAGTTATTAAATATTTTATTAAACCGTAACCGAAACCGAACCCTAATTTTGTTCCGGTCCGGATCTCTGCTTTGAAATGACTTTAACAACTTCGCTTAGAAAAAAATTAATTTATTAATCAATCAATGCCTGCTTCGATGCCAAACAGTCACTGAAAAATTAGAATTGCATATCTTGTTCACAGTTTCGGCAATATTAGTCTGTAACACTTTTAGTCATCCACCCTGTGTATACATATAAAATTTATTATAAATTAATATATATATATATATATAAAATTTATCATTTTTATAAGACACATTTCATATATCGATAATTTCATATATTTCGATAATTTTAAGTAGATATAATATCAAAAGTATCAATTATTTAACTCACTGTTATGGCCATTGCAAATTAATACCCGTGACATCTAACGCTACAATATCCACTTCAGTATTTAAAAAATCACATAAACTTGGCTTAGTCCTACCAAAATCACCATGTACGAATTCCTTCACGTATGTACCTGCTTGCGTTTTGACATCGAGAATGAAAAACATGTTAGTGCTCTCGACGGAATTTTGTAATTTCTTCAGTTCATGCGGCTTTGCCCAACGTACGCGCATCTCATAAATAATACGCGTTCGTGGATTTAAAGGTCGCCTATGCAACACTCTTATTGGGGTTTTCTGAATGATTTTGATATTCTTCAATTTATTTAGATTTTCCAGTTGTGGTAAACTGTCGCCATTCGCATTTTGACAAACGCATAATGCTCGATAAAACTTTGTTTTAACATTTTCACCTTCCTTAAGTTTTTTCAAATCGAGCCTGAAAACATGCATATATTCACACAATATATAATTTACTTATTTAATTAAATTTATTTTAAACCAAATTATTTTCTTTCTTGTCAACATTCCCTCAATTTGATTTATAAATGGTACTTTTATATTTTTGTGAATTAAATTTAATTATTCAAATTGATTATCTTGATTGAATTTAGTTTTAAAGAAATCATATCTTAAAAGAATTATTTTAAAGAGACGTACCTTGAAAGAACTTTTAAACCTGATGTTATTTGGACCTGCTTAGTTAATTGATTAATATTGGCAGCTAAATGTCTCAAAAGTTCATTTGTAATATTTGTCATACGAGGATTTAGCAGCTCAACTGCGAATGGTCGGCCACCATATATGTTTCGTACATCAACATCTTCTCTTCCTGATGATAAAAATTTTATTGCTGTGCAAATATAAACATCTTATAGCTTTGATGACAGTAAGAAAACATAAAACAACAATCTGAGAGAATAAATACAACCAAATCGTACATTCTGCCTTCACAGTTTCAGCAATAGGATTGCACAACAAGTCTTGCACTGAGGTATCCACTTTTTTCTCACCATTTATGAACCATGGAGTCTGACTGAGTTTTCTTGAGAATTTGTTATAACATCCTGAAATTCGAAAATTGCGTAAAAAAATGCTATGCCATAAATATTCATAAATAATTCATTTTAGTTACATTAATACCTCCTATAAAAATACTGCTGTGAGAACACAAAATATTATCTACAGAAATAAACGTTTTAGATACAATTTGAGAGAGTGTAAAATGTTGCACAAGTTGTTCATCCGTTGTTTCAGTGAGTAAAGTTTCAATATTCTTCCTACTAAATATATTATCATTGCATTTCCTTTTCTTCTGTTTATTATTGCCTTCTTTATATTTGTTCATTCTAAAAATATAAAGAGAGAATTTCTCTAGATATTTTTATTACAAAGACAATTTTCTCTTATTTAAATTAATTTCTTTCTCATTAATAATAAAACATTTATTTTGTTTAAGAATACATAAAGTTTTAAATGCTTACAATTCTTTAAATATCATCTCATCATTGGCATACATTAAGAAAATCTCGATGAGAAAAGGTGATGGCGTCAACAGATCTGCACTTTTTTTCATAGCTTGTTCAAGTTTTGGAATCATAAATGATTTCCAAGTATCTTTGACATTTTGTAATCTTGTTCTAAGAGAATCTATAACGGATTTGTGAATTTCCAATTCTTTAGACATATGAGCATACAATATATGTTCTCTGAGTTTTACTGATACAGGAACAATCAATGCACAGGTAAAAGTTGTACAATCATAACCTTTTTTATTTATTTCCTCTATTACCTGCATAATTAAAAGGCATCAAATATCAAGTAAAATGTGTACATATCGTCATATTTTACCTTTATAATTACTTTTTCTTGTGTCTTATCTTGAAGTACTCCTAAACACACAATACAAGGTGTTTCTTCCAAAGAAATATAATCTTTTATATCAAAACTGTCAATCTATAACACATTATGAATCTTTATCAAGTCAAATCTATATGTAATGAGATTATTATTTATCACTGATTAACATAACTTAAAATTATTACATCTATATTCTTACAAGACAATTTCTACTCTGTCTGAATGCAAATATCTCCATATAATAACAATATTGATGTTGCAAATTTAACTAAATTTTATTGAGATTTTTATTGAGATTATTATTAATATTAATATCGATGTTATTGTTTTTCTTTTCTTTAATTAAAAATAAACTTACTTGCGCTGCAAATTCAAAAGGTTTGCAATAACAATCTGATGTACGATATCCAATAAATCGTAAGCAACATCTCAAACAGCATCCTTGCGATTTTAAAAAGTGAAGAATCTTTTTCTCTTCCTCTGTTAAAATAGGGTACATTGTAGTTTGCAGTAATCAAAATATTTAATTTATTTTCCAAGATCCTCGTGTTTATGATACTGCTTCTTCTTCTTCTTCTTATGTGGCTGGAAGGCTTCGTGAGAATACACCTATTTATACTACGTTCCACCAGAGAGAAGCCTGAGAGAGGCCATGCCGGCGATTTTCGTGGGACGCTTTTACTAGGCCGTACAATAGCGCCGTGCATCCACTTTTAGGAATTGGAACTACGTATCCACATCCACTTTTCGATACCATCGATTATTTGGTTCATGTCCGTTCTAAATATACATCCACTTTCATTTCTAGAAGTAAAATCTAAAATCATTTTTTACGCATGTGTGTCCACACATCTTATATCCATAAATTATAGATAAGAAATACATTTCGCGTATATAAATAAATTTTAAAAAAGATATGTATATATATATATATTTTATATGCGATATTTTACATTTTACCATATACATATATGTATACACTACGTACGCGCACGGATGAATATATATTATATATATGTGCGCATATATACAATTAAAATAGTAAAAGTAAAATTATATAATTATATAATTAAAATTAAAATTATATAATTAAAATAGTAAAAGTAAAATTATAATTTTATAATATATTTATTTACTGAATTTTTGCAATTAAAAGACATCAAACACGATTTAAATCGGATAATTTTTATTATTCATATATATTTATTAATTAAAAATTATCCGATTCATGCGTCATCGTGTGTTTGATGTCGTTCTAATAACTAAAAATTTCATTAATCTATTATACATTTACTTTCAAAAAGGTAAAATAAAAAATAAAGGTTTAAGTCCTTATATATTTCATAAGACATTTAAATTCGTAATTATATATTTGTTATTATATATATATATATTATATATATATATATATATATATATATAGATTAATTATATTAAAGGTCTCCGGATGTCGAAGCGAGGACGAGAACGAGATCATGTCGTCAGTTTCGCGGTCTTTTACGTGAGGCTTTCTTCATTTATAGTATTTCATGAATACATATGTATATGTATATGTCATCTTACTATAGAAAATAACATTTTTATAATTCGCATTTTGTCTGCTGAAAATAATTTTAATGGATTAAAATTAAAGATTAAATCATCCGATTTATGTCGTGTTTGGTGTCATTTTAATCGCTAAAATTTCATTAATCCATTAAAATTATTTCCAAATCGATAAAATACAAATTAAAAGTTTTAATTTTTATGTATAAAGTGTTTATATTCGCGTGAATTATCGTAGATAAGGGAAGGTTCCCGATGTCGTCGAAGCGAGAGCGAGAACGAATAAAGAGCGAACGCGATGACGTATTATCAAAGAGTTCCGAAGTCTCCTCGCGAGGCTTCCTTTATCTAATCTTTCATATATCATATGTCATGTTACTATAGAAAATAAAATTTTGATAATTCGCAATATATCGAATTGAAAATAATTTTAATGGATTAATGAAATTTTAGCGATTAAAATGACACCAAACACGACATAAATCGGATGATTTAATCTTTAATTTTAATCCATTAAAATTATTTTCAGCAGACAAAATGCGAATTATAAAAATGTTATTTTCTATAGTAAGATGACATATACAATATACATATGTATTCATGAAATACTATAAATGAAGAAAGCCTCACGTAAAAGACCGCGAAACTGACGACATGATCTCGTTCTCGTCCTCGCTTCGACATCCGGAGAGTACTCTGCGTTGATACCACTGCTT
>NW_028141160.1:2600905-2727611 GCF_030444845.1 Prenolepis imparis
AAGCAGTGGTATCAACGCAGAGTACTGATGGGAATGCCGGATAGAAAGTGTAAAAGCTGTACGATTCCAAGTTAAAGAACTTATAAAAACATTTGAAGAAATTTTAAGCGAGCCTAAAGACGCAAAAGTTGCTAGTGAAACACAATCTCTGTTGAAAGAAATAAAATCTTATCAATTTATATTATCAACCGTTATATGGTACGGATTACTTGTAGAAGTGAACAGAGTGAGTAAATTGCTGCAACAAAAAAATATGCAAATGGATGTCGCAATATATCATTTCTAGAGGTTCTACACAACAGACTGTCAACTTTTAGAACTACTGGCTACGACGAAAGTGTACGAATTGCAAAAGATATTGCAGCAGAGAATAACATAATACCTTATTTTCCTAAAAAAAGAATCGCTATTACAACACGTCAGTTTGATTATGAATGTGCTGATGAGATAATAGCCCAAGAGGAGCAGAAATTTCGCATCGAATATTTCCTTTTAATTATTGACAAGGCCATACAATCATTTAATGAACGATTTAAAACTATATCAGAATTTTAGAGACAATTTTGGGTATTTATATAATTTTCGTGACATTAAAAATTTATCTGAGGAAGAGCTGAAAAAGAACTGTAACGATCTGCACATTATATTACAAGATGAAGATGATTCTGATATAAGTGGATTAGAACTATTTGAGGAATTAAAATCATTTATCCATATAATTCCTGATAATGAACAAAATTGCTTGTTTGATGTATTAAAGTACCTGCCCAGATAGCCAAATCTGTCAAGAGCATGTATTAAAACTGTGTGCTATATATTTTTGCCAGCAAAAAAAAACTGCAGATTTTATACAAAACTTGTTATATCAGATAATGATAGCAGAACGTTGGCAGAAATATTATAAAATCTGCTGACATAATTTGACAGCAAGTCAGTAGCAGAAATCAAGCAGGATTTGTATAGAATTATCATAGCAGATTGGTAGTAGAAACCGAGCAGGATTTGCGCAACGCAGTTTGGTGTCAGATTGACGGCAGAAATCGAGCAAGATTTGCGCGCGCACAATCTGATGGCAAATTGACAACAGGATCTGCATTTTGCAGTTATTTAATAGTTCCTTCACCTACCGCTATGTGATGTATTTTCTCGCAATCAAATTTCTGTTAAAAATAGATATAAAGTCTGCAAGTCGTGGCTATTAATAAAAGATCAAAAGTATATTTTTCTATCAGTTTAATTTTTGATATCTGACAAATCTAACATGAGAATATTAAACTTATTAGAATCAATAGGATATACATGAAAAATTATCCATTTACTTTCTATTTAAAGCATAAAGCAGAATTTAATTCTCATATAAATTATATCTTAAATTTTATAAATTATAAATTTAATTATTTTTACAATTTATTTTATTAATTTAATTAATAGATTAAATTGAACATTTAATTGCTATGTGAGATATAACTACATCCAATATAATATGTTATACATTAAATATCATATTTATGAAAAAAAAAATTATAAGTAGCGGATAACACGTCTTATGCATCTGTTATATTCATCGAAAAATATTGAATTTTATTATATTTATATGTTCAAATGGCAAGGAACTGCAGATTCTGCTCGATTTCTGCCGCCAATCTGCTATATGTGCAGATCTGCTCGGTTTCTGCCGCCAATCTGCTGTCAGATTTTGCTTACTAACTGCTAGCAGAATATCATCAATTGCGGACACAGTGAATAGGAATCTGCTGTAAAGTCATGATTAGATCTGCTGTCATACTGCCGACATGCTGCTAACATTTTGCTATCTGGGTGATTAAAACTCAACTCAGTTCAGTTTATCCAATATATATATAGCACTTCGTATTGCTAACTCTACCAGTAACGATTGCTTCTTCAGAAAGAAGTTTTTCAAAATTAAAATTAATAAAAAACTATCTCCGTTCTTGCATATCGCAAGGAAGACTGTCGGGCATAGCAATGATGTCAATAGAAAATGACATATCTCATGAGACTGATTTTAGTACTGTGATTGATGCCTTTGCCGCGGCAAAAGCAAGAAAAAGATATTTTTAAGTTTATATATTCCCAGATAGCAAAATGTTAGCAGCATGTCGGCAGTATGACAGCAGATCTAATCATGACTTTACAGCAGATTCCTATCCACTGTGTCCGCAATTGATGATATTCTGCTAGCATAGTTAGTAAGCAAAATCTGACAGCAGATTGGCGGCAGAAACCGAGCAGATCTGCACATATAGTTTGATGGCAGATTGGCGGCAGAAACTGAACAGATCTGTCAAACGCAATCTAATAGCAGATTGGCGGAAGAAATCGAGCAGGATCTGCACAGTTCCTTGCCATTTGAATATATAAGTATAATAAAATTCAATATTTTTCGATGAATATAACAGATGCATAAGACGTGTTATCCGCTACTTATAATTTTTTTTTCATAAATATGATATTTAATGTATAACATATTATATTGTATGTAGTTATATCTCACATAGCAATTTTAAATGTTCAATTTAATCTATTAATTAAATTAATAAAATAAATTGTAAAAATAATTAAATTTATATAATTTATAAAATTTAAGATATAATTTATATGAGAATTAAATTCTGCTTTATGCTTTAAATAGAAAGTAAATGGATAATTTTTCATGTATATCCTATTGATTCTAATAAGTTTAATATTCTCATGTTAGACTTGTCAGATATCAAAAATTAAACTGATAGAAAAATATACTTTTGATCTTTTATTAATAGCCACGACTTGCAGACTTTATATCTATTTTTAACAGAAATTTGATTGCGAGAAAATACATCACATAGCGGTAGGTGAAGGAACTATTAAATAACTGCAAAATGCAGATCCTGTTGTCAATTTGCCATCAGATTGTGCGCGCGCAAATCTTGCTCGATTTCTGCCGTCAATCTGACACCAAACTGCGTTGCGCAAATCCTGCTCGGTTTCTACTACCAATCTGCTATGATAATTCTATACAAATCCTGCTTGATTTCTGCTACTGACTTGCTGCCAAATTATGTCAGCAGATTTTATAACATTTCTGCCAACGTTCTGCTATCATTATCTGATATAACAAGTTTTGTATAAAATCTGCAGTTTTTTTGCTGGCAAAAATATATAGCACACAGTTTTAATACATGCTCTTGATAGATTTGGCTATCTGGGTTATTATATAAAATTTTTTGAAAATGCCAAAACAAAAAGTTCAATGTTCAATATTCTTAATTATATATAATATAAAAATAACTATTTTTATTTATAAGATTATATGTTTTTTGTTTTCAATGAAAAATAAATATATGAAATAGATTTTAATGAAAGATAATATAAAAATTTTAAGCCCTGCATTTTAAATTGCACCCGGCCCCGCTTAGGCTAGAACCGGCCCTGCGTAGCTCAGCAGAGTCTTAGGGTGCTGTCCCATGGCAGTCGGAATTTCGGAAAACGGAATTTCGGAAAAGTACTAGAATAAGGATCATCCAATCAGAATTATTTGGCCGGGATTGAATTTTTATCTCTATACATATAAGAAGAATTTTATTGTTAATAAATAATTGTTCGGTAAGTATTTATTAATATATAAATATTCAATGAAATATTTAATCAAAATATTTTATCGCATAAATAGTTATTGTATTGTCAAGATTAAAAGTTGCATGCTTGTCGGTCCGGATTGTTTGTGGTTGGGTTTCCCATGGACTAATATTTCTGCAATTAGTAAAAATTGAAAAATTTATTTTGATAATTTTCCGACAAAAAAATATAATTAGTGCAATAGAAGAATATATAAAACAGTGAAATTTGCATGTATTGTTTATTATAACAAAAGATAATAAAGAAATTTTCTAAATTGAAAGACGATTTGAGGTTAAAATAGCATTCCGTTTTCCGTAAAAATCACTCCATGGGGAGCGAGGCTATCGAAAAATCGGATTGATCCCCACTCTAGTACTTTTCCGAGATTCCGTTTTCCGAAATTTCGACTGCCATGGGACAGCACCCTTAACCGCATTAATATAACCTCCTGGACGGTCGCCATTTTGGTATTTCGTGTGTACAGACGTGCCTTTTGAGTGTCCGCATTCTGATATAAAATCAGCCCATTTCTGGGCTACCACCCTAATTTACTCGCTTAAATTAGTTCAACTGTGACTAGTGCCACATCAGGAAGTAGAAGTCTCGGCGGCCTTACGACATTTCTTGGCATAAATCGACTTTTTTGTGAACAGCAGCAAACGGTCTTTGTCCATACAGGGGCCATCGTGCCTTGGCCGTGCGCCTCAGGCCCACAGGCTTATACCTATCCTTTTGTTCCTGAAATTCTCTCCTGATAAAAAAATTTTTTCCTATTCATATCCGGCCGAATCATGAATACCGGAGGAACAAGCAACCCACACCCTAAACTTGTAAGTACGCAACTCACAGGTACTAAACCTAAAAAGTCTAATAGTGATATTTTAAAAATTGATTTTGACGTCGTTATGACCCTTCTGAAAAATACAAAAGATGAATATGGCATAAATGAAGAATCCTCAACTATCTGTGATAAAGAAAGACCCAAAACAAGAGGATCTAAAAGAACTAGCGAGGACTCCTCGCAAGAGTCACCATCGAGGAAAATTAACATATCAAATCAGCACACCCATTCTGAGGATTCTGTTGCAGATCCTGTTATGTATCCATCGGAAGAAATTAGAAACAACAGATACTCTGCAGACAACCATGGCCCTTACGATGTCCACATACAAAGGATTTCCAATCCAACGTCTCCGCTACATCCGGTAACAATAGGAAGAGCTATTGCTGCGCTAAATATCGAAGATGTATTGGAAGTCAAAAAAATTGGTTACTCAAAGGTCTCTGTCTTTTTAAAAACCTATAAAGCTGCCAACAAGGTTGTTGACAATCCCAAAATGAAACATAAAGATCTTATTGCCTTTGTTCCAACATCTCGCATGACCAGAAAGGGTATAATCCGTAACGTACCACTAGAACTGACAGAAGCAATGATAATGGACAACATTCGAAGCCCCATCAATGTCACATCTATCAAAAGGATGAATCGAAGAAGCATCCAACCTCAACCTCAAGCTCAAGATGCATCACAGGATAACACACAAGTCCCGTCGACTAGCACACCTAAATTTAACCCAACCTATTCAGTATTAATTACCTTTGCAGGACAAAAATTTCCTAAAAGCATCTCTATTTACTACCCAGATAGCAAGTTGTCCACAAGTTGCTGTCAATTTGCTTGAAATTGCTTTGATTAAGTTGTTTTCAATATTAAGGAAAGCGGCTTCCGATTTTGCCTATTAGATTGTCGATTGTTATTGCTATCGACAATTGTGAACAACTTGAGAGCAACAGTTGCTCTCTTAAGAACCGTTTGTATAAAAAGTTATTGGCAATCACAGAGCAACATGACGAAAACAGTTTTCGTCTAAAATCTTAATCCAATTAGTTGCTAGTAATCTGATGAATATTTTGAAGAAAACCGTTGCCATGAAAAAAAGCTCATTTGATAGGGTTTTGGTAGGTTATTAAAGATAGAGTTTTTGCAATACCGTCTTTCAGATACGGTGAACGCTAAAGTCATGTTATTGGATAACTGCATGCGCAGTAGTTTTTTATTTTTCGACCCAATAACGTAACTTTAGCGTTTACCGTATCTGAAAGACGGTATTGTAAAATCCTCTTATATATATATAATATATAAAAACATTCATGACGATTGGAAATATATATATTTGATGACTATCAGTTTGTTATTTAGTACAATTTCGTTAAAACACTTGACAAAATTTTCATATAATAATAATAATATTATATATATACGATAATATGTATATATATGTAAATTGTTTTATTTTTTTTATGAAATTGCCACCATCACTTATTATTTCTTAATCACATTTTATGTCACTCAATTTATATATATATCGGAATTATGATTCGCACTTAATATATATAAGCCTAAATATATATTTTTTAACATATAATAACTTTAGACTTTATATAACTTTTACTTTATAACGTGTTACAAATATACGGTTATAAATGCATAAAATATAAATATTATCAATTTCTTCAAAGAAAAAACAAAATTAATTTCTTTATTTTATGTATCTTATTAAAAACAAAAACAAAAATTTAACTAAAACTTGATAAAAGAATATCTATGCAAGATCTTAACCGTGTATTCTTAATCGAAAATTATAAAAGGATAAAATTCATATATAAAGTTAGTCATCAATATTTGATGAATGCTCATCGCTCTCGTCGCTGTTATTTATTTCCATATCTTCATCGTTATTGTTATTTTGTGGTTGATTTCTATTGTTCTCATGATTGTCAATATCTTCATCATTGTATAATGCATCTGCAGCAGCCTGCAAATTTCTTCGGTTTCCTTGTACACCTGGATGTCTGCCCCTGGCATTTCGAAATCGTTGTTTTGCCACTTTTAAAGATGCGACGACTTCTCTTTGAAATTCTTCCCTGGTTGGTTTAGGGTAGTACCGATTCGACGCTACGGCTTCTGAAAAATAATAGATAATTTATTATTAAAATAGATGATTTAATATTAAAACCAATATTGTATAAAAATGAGACAGTGGCATAATTAATATACGTACAGTAAATTGCTTGACATAAAACTGTATTATAGAATGACACTTTATCATTAACTCCCCACCACGTCAATTGCCTAGCCACTTGCGTCGTTATGGCTTCCTTCATACATTGATGCACGCTATCTTTTAACGTTACACAGTTTAAAAACTTGAAGTAGTGTACCTATATATAAATACAAATTAATAAGCTTTATTAAAACTAATGTGAGATGCATATTTAAATTAGCGAACATATTCAAATAGGCGAAAGAGCCATACGCGGATGATAGTACAAAAATGAATTTTTCATCGAAACTGAATAGTTGTACTCTCAAGGTACAAACTTTTCTTGATACAATACCGAGAAAATAATTCACAATT
Source organism: Prenolepis imparis (assembly GCF_030444845.1). Taxonomy (NCBI): domain Eukaryota; kingdom Metazoa; phylum Arthropoda; class Insecta; order Hymenoptera; family Formicidae; genus Prenolepis; species Prenolepis imparis. The sequence continues at coordinate 2,607,943 of NW_028141160.1, forward strand.
TGAGAATTTAAAATAAAAATAAATTATTATAACAAAAGTAAAAAACAAAATGTAAGATGTGATTGCCAGTCGAATTTTAAAAACAAGGTTAAGAGTATTTTATTGACCAACACTGGCTAAAATAATAATTCTTTTATTATAAAAGGACGACGTTTCGACCCTAAATTGGGTCCTCTTCAGGCTACAAAAATTGATTACACTACAGAGTCAGTTAATACATATTGATAACACTTTTGATTTATAGTTGTAATATTGTAATTAGTAATACCTATTCTTTAATGTAACGTGGTAAACCCTATACGCACATGATGTTATGTTAGAATGTGAGTTAAAAATATATAAACTTGACAGAATTATAGTCAGTATCAAACTGAGATATGGTGTTTATTTTTGACGTGTATAACTAACAGTAAGTCGGAGACATTGTTTTGAGAGAATTAAAAGTCAAATAATTAAAATAGAAATAAACACAATTACAATAATAAGGCTAAAGAACTCCACAAACCCATAGTAGGATATGTATCGAAAGTAATTATAAGTAATATTAAAATTGAATAATTAAAGGTAATTTGAATTAAAAATATAATTAAAAAATGCGTTGGATGGGACTAAAATAATTTGAGAATAGTGTCATAAATTGAATTTAAATTTTCCGTGTCCCTTTGCGAATTTATAGAATTCTTTTGCTTTTTAATAAAAATCATTTCGCTTATTTCTTTTTTTTTCAAGTTAGCTTCATTATGTAGGATCGATACATTAGACCAATCGAAATCATGATTAAGCGACGATCTATGCTTACTAATCACCGAATAATTACTTTCATGTTTTTTGATGTTAGAGTTATGTTCTTTTATGCGCGTTTCCAGATGACGTTTGGTTTGCCCAATATAACAGGAAGTGCAATTCTTACAAGAGATCCCATATACGACATTAGTTCTCTTATAGGGATGAAGTTGGTCTTTCCCTTTCTTAATTAATTTGTCTAGTCTATTAGGAACAGTATATACGACTTCAAGGCCACACTTACCCAATAATCGCTATATATCATCACTTAATCCCTTGACATATGGAAAAATGATTACATTAGATGTGTCAAAATATTTTTTTCCCCCGGATGGATAATTATCATATGACTTAGAGTGTAACAACTTAAGTCTTCTATTAATGATTGAGTTAATTAAAGTATTTGGATAGCAATTATTGGAAAGAATCTGTTTGACCAACGAAATATTCTGTGCATGAAACTTCCTGTCCGAAAGAATAATAGCCCTATCAGTGAGGCTAAGAATAGTACTGATTTTGTATTTATGAGGATGGTTAGAATAGAAGTTAATATATCTTCCCGAAAATGTAGATTTCCGGTACCAATTAGTTGTTAATTTCTGATTTTGCCTTATAATGGATGTGTCCAGAAAATTAATACAATCATTTGATTCTATCTCGCAAGTAAATTGTAGTCTAGGATGATAGCCATTAAATTGCGCTAAAATATTGTCTATCTGATTTCTCGGAACAATAGCGAAAATATCATCAACATATCTGCAGTAAACCGACAGTGAAAGAGATAGTGCATTCCGGCAGTAAGATTCCAAATCATCCATAACCAGGTCTGATAGAATCAGAGAAAGAGGGGACCCCATAGGCATTCCGAAGATTTGTTCGTAATAACCATTATCAAAGGAAAAACTCGTGGAGTCAATAACAAATTCCAACGCGTACAAAAATTGATTCAGGTTAATGATCGTATTTTGAGAGATATCTTTCCATCTATCTTTGATTGCCGAAACAACCAAGGATTTAGGGACATTTGTGTATAAAGACTTAACCCAAGGATATCATGCATTCATTATCTTTAATATTAGCGCTCTTAATGCCTCTTACAAACGACCAGCTATCCCTTACATGTGAAACAGGCCTCTTAACAGACCGAGATATAATGTCCCTCAAGTATACCGCTAGATTGTACGTAGGACTGCCAATAGAGGATACAATAAGTCGCAATGGAAACTCTTTTTTATGCACCTTCGGTAGGCCATATATTCTAGGAAGATTCCCATTACTGCAAGCCAAACGTTTGAAGGTCATTTCATCAATTATATCGTTTTGTCGCCACGAACGCATTAAAGAGTTTAAGTTATTAGTCAATTTTTTTAAAGGATCTTTATCAAGTTTCTTATAAGTACTAGTGTCCGCAAGTAAAGATGTCATATTATTTATATAATCAATTCTGTTCAAAACGACCGTGATCTGACCCTTGTCGGCCTTTGTGACAAATATGTCTTTGTTATTTTTAAGGAATCTATCACATTGTTGGTATTGAAAGGGAATTACGTTATCAATATATTTTGGATGTTTTTTACTATGCAAAAATTTTTTAATAGAGTTTACAAATCCATTTTTTATAGTTTCCTTAGATTCATCAGATATCTTGTTATTATTCGTTTCAAAATTTTTTATATGTTCTATAGCTACGAAGGCACGATCTTTAGGATTCTGACAATTAAGATTAAGACTAAATTTTTCACCCAAGCACAGTATATTTTGAACAGAATTGGGAAGAGTTTTATCGCTCAGATTTATAAGCCATTTAGATTTGTCAATGTCTTCCAGAAAATTATCCCTAACTCTATGTTTGTCTAAAATATTATTGAATTTATCGACAAGTCTGTTACATAATGAAGCTAACTTGAAAAAGAGAGAAATAAGCGAAATGATTTTTATTAAAAAGCAAAAGAATTCTATAAATTCGCAAAGGGACACGGAAAATTTAAATTCAATTTATGACACTATTCTCAAATTATTTTAGTCCCATCCAACGCATTTTTTAATTATATTTTTAATTCAAATTACCTTTAATTATTCAATTTTAATATTACTTATAATTACTTTCGATACATATCCTACTATGGGTTTGTGGAGTTCTTTAGCCTTATTATTGTAATTGTGTTTATTTCTATTTTAATTATTTGACTTTTAATTCTCTCAAAACAATGTCTCCGACTTACTGTTAGTTATACACGTCAAAAATAAACACCATATCTCAGTTTGATACTGACTATAATTCTGTCAAGTTTATATATTTTTAACTCACATTCTAACATAACATCATGTGCGTATAGGGTTTACCACGTTACATTAAAGAATAGGTATTACTAATTACAATATTACAACTATAAATCAAAAGTGTTATCAATATGTATTAACTGACTCTGTATTGTAATCAATTTTTGTAGCCTGAAGAGGACCCAATTTAGGGTTGAAACGTCGTCCTTTTATAATAAAAGAATTATTATTTTAGCCAGTGTTGGTCAATAAAATACTCTTAACCTTGTTTTTAAAAGTAAAAAAGGTTAATGAACCAAGCTAATAATTATACTATTCTGATATAATTGTTAAATAATGATTCTGCAAACATTTCGATATGTCATCTTCAGTTCGATGATAAAGTCACGGTGAAAATAAACATGAAAATAAATATAATATACATGAAGATTGATTCGCACGATTCAACAATTTAAATTCTTTACGAAATTAATGTCGAGATGAAAAACGAATTCTGATTATATGTATACAAATAATTTTACAATATATATAATTAAAATATAAAGTTAATTTGTATACATTAAAAATGAATTAATTTAATACTTACGACTTCATCGTAAACGGCGTTGTCCTTTGTAAACATTTGTATTGTTTGTACTGTCGAAAATGGAAGGACCCAGATAGCCAAGCGTTTCTTGGCACAAGAAAGAAAATCGTTGCTTGACACAAGTTTTCATTCAGTTGTCATTATGTTGCTATCATCGAGATAATAGAATTTCGTTTAGGTTAACATAAAGGCATTATACGAACAATAGTTGCCTACACTAGTTGTTAAAATTTTTGGTGGAAATTGTTTTCGTCATGTTGCTCTGTGATTTCCAATAACTTTTTATTAAGAAAGCAATTGTTGCTCTCAAGTTGCTCACAATTGTCGATAGCAATAACAATCGACAATTTAATAGATAAAATCGGAAGTCGCTTTCCTCAATATTGAAAACAACTTAATCAAAGCAATTTCAAGTAAATTGATCGGCAACTTGCTATCTGGGGATTTGTGGTTTCATGGGAATTCTATTAATAACATAGGATTCGAGTTTTTGCTCTATTGAATCCAATCGTTCATTTGTTCTTCTGAAATTGATTTTAATTAGTAATATTATAAAACAGCATTAGTGTGAAAAGACCAGATGTAATATTAACGGTAATAATCTAATTGATTTGTTATTTATGTGTAATATTTCATATTTATCGAAACTTCTAAGTATATAAAATTATTATCTATCTTCAATATTAGTTTAATAAGAAAATATATAACATACTGTGTTGTAAATCGCGAAGTATTTCAATAACTTGCATTTCATTTCCTTCTCTTCTTTCTGCTAATGGTGCATTATTTTCCAATTGTATTTGCTGCATAATTTGAAATGGCTTATTATTAATTGGTGCTGTATTTCCCAATTCTTGGATTTGACTTGATTCTTCCAATAATGGATTTGCATTGACAAATGCAACATTTGAAAAAGATGGTTGTAAATTGTGTAGCAATTGCTTTTCATTCTCCAAGGGTTGAATATTATGTGGTTGAGTAACTGTAATAGTTTCCGAAATTCTTTTATGTTGCATGTCATTCTTCATTAAATGTATGTTTGAGTCTTGAATACCATGATAAAATCTGTTTTCATTAATACTGGATTGTTGCGATATACTTGTAGCATTATTCGTATTAAACGAATACAAATTATTAACAGCTTGTTGTTGCATATTTTTTGCAAAATTGTTCGTTGTGTTTTGTTCAGTATTATTAAATTTCCACTGAGAGGTATTGAATTATACGATACTTGATTATACTTTTGATTTTGATTATACGTTTCTTTGATTTGTGTTTAGAATTTTTATTGGATTTTGGTAGATCTCATCGGATATAATGCGCACCTTTGTAGCTGTCGATTTTGAATTCTTATTAAAATTTGAATTACATGACACATTTTCATCATTGATAGTATTGCGGATATTCTGTAAAGTAGTTGAAACTTTTTTCTTTGTTTTTTCTTCATCAATATGTTTAGATTTTTTAGTTTTCACTTCTTCTTCGCTTGAAGTGATTTCGAATCGATGTGGTTTTTTCAGTAATCTTTTTGGACGATGTGTGGATCTGAAAACAGACAAGAATAATCTGAACGTTAATATTGTGAAGATGAACATAAAATATAAGTATGACTTTTATAACTATTTAAAAAATTATAAAAAAATCAACAATATCATTGTACTATTTTAACAAATTGTAACCGCAAGATTTATTATGCTAAAGATTAGAACAAGCAATGTATCGAGTTTTTAATGTTGGGTATCAATAACGAGCATGCAGACAAAAAATCGTTTTACAAATCTGAAATGTACAATGTATAGCAATTATTTCAAAATTAATATACTTCAAAATTTTCGTATAGAAAGTGTAAAAAAATGGATTTTTTTCCTTTACACTATGAAAGATTTTTTACACATATATATAACAATACAAGAGTTTATATGTGCAGTTACAAACCTTCAAATATTTTAAGATTGATGTGATGTTTGATGTGATGTTACAATTTTTTTACGCATAAAATGTTAATCACTTTTGATAGCAAAGTTTTTATTATTATTACTTACTATAAATATATATTATACAGACTTTATATTAGTATGTCAACAATAATAAAATAAGTTGTTTTGTTTATTATTATTGCATTACTGCAATAATAAATTTGCCTTTTACTATTTTATCTCGTATTACTTTATTGGAAAAAGTAAAATAAGGCATTCTAAAACATTTAGCTTTGACATTTTTTAATGGAATAATATCATAATCATGAGCTAATTCAGAACATTTGTAAATACCGATTGAAGATGAGCTGATGCCAATACTGTTAAAATCTGCTAGTTGCAAAAATTTTGTGACGACAAGGAAATAATTATTTTCATATTGTAAAATATTTTTTACGCAACATATACTTGAGTCTAATAAAATACAACAATCGTCGCGTACACAAACACCAATTGTCATATCTGGAGTTTTTAAAAATTTGTATTGGTTATATGTTTTAGAATTATCGTCAGTAGAAGGTAAAGGACCTTGTTCATGTTTTTTCCACACTTTAATATAATTATTTTGAACAACAAATTTTTTTTGCACTGTTCTTGCTCTGCACGTCTTGCAGCAATTTGTTGCAAGGAAAGATGTGGTTTTCTACACATTTTTCTAAAGTAAACCATATTGCTTTCATATGGAAATGCTGAATAACTATCTAAAGGGCGAAATCGGAGTACATCTTCGACTAAATGTAAAATTCCATGTATATTGTATGATAAAAATGTTGGTCCATAAATGTCTGGTCATAAATGGTCCTCACAAAGTAACACAAAATTTTTTATAGCTATTTCAGAAAAAACTAGATTTCTATTTGTATTATATACAGACGAAACAAGAATGCGCATGGAGTAATGAAAAAGTAAAAAATGATCATATGTAATCCTTAATAATTCCTTTAAAACATACTATTCCAATATATAACATAATTTGACGCCATTGAGTGGCTTTAAATTGATCACAGTTAATAAGCGATTCAACACGGCGTGCAAATTCTCGTGGACAGTATTTTGACATAACTTTCAATCGGTTTGAAATAATTTGGATTTGAATACCTGATAATTTTGTGTTTTTTGTATAATTCCCGCGTGTCCATGTCAAAATTAATTTTTTCATTACTCCCAGGCAACACAAATGCATATATTCGAAGACAACATCTTTAACCATATCAAAGGGTAAATGAGATAATGGACTTGAATATTTATGATGCTCCTTATCTATTTGTTGTATATACTCTTCATTTATGCGTCGCCGATACTCAACGCCTATAAGTACCGTATATCATACCAATACTAAACCCGTTAACTGTACATTTTGAGCATGGGCTGAAAGAACAGTGATTTTTATACCCTAAAATAAAGGCTCTAGCTGGCGCATCTGCGATAAAGCATCGAAATTTTATTGAGAACTTTTTATCTTTAAAGATGATACCACCCTCATTAAAAATTTCATGTAAATCTAAGTTACAATAATGGAAAAATTCTTCTGCACTGTTAGGTTTTTTTGGATCTTTATACACTCCTACAATTTCTGGAATACATTTTGGAATATTAGCAATTCTGCACTGAATTGGTCAAATATCATGTTTTCCACTTTTATGTAATTTTGCACCATCCGTACTAATGTCAATTTCGAGAACATCAGGAATTAATAAAAAATTTATCTGTTGAAGGATCCGGACTAAGCATTTTTTCATTCCAATATGTAAATATTCTCCTGGCTCAATTTTATGTAAAATTGGGCGAATTCGTGGTGTAAAGAGCAATGTTCGAATATCTTTAGGTAAAAATTTGAAGCAATTATGAGTTCTTAGAACTGTTAAAATGCTATTACCAAGAACGTGATTTGCATCAACTAGAATAGCTGCTAAATTCTCTCTAAAAATTACTTTATCATGTGTATTCATAATTTCAATTCTATCTAAATTGTTTGTACATAAATTAGTACATTGTTTATTTGGAGAAAATTCTGCAATCGGAGCAAGAGTCTCTTGTGCAAAATAATTTACAATGCAGTCTTTAAAATTTTGAGATTCCATAATATTTTCATTAAAGTTTTCAAGCGAAGTGTTTACCGGATAAACCAAATGATTATCTATCAAAAGTGATTTTGTCACATCAACTGCTTTTTTATAATTTGTTTCTGACGAGCTAATCTTAATTTTTGTTGCCTTTTCGATACCATATGAAGAGGCTTGTAGTAGCGCGAATTGTTAGCTTCCAACTGGATTTGCTTCATTTTTGAATTATTAGATCCATATATATTTTTTACACTGCAAAAAAATTAAAATTTAAGTGGCTATATATAATTAACACCTTGGTCTTCCAGGGAATATATATTATATACATAAATTGTTTTAAAATTTCATCCACTAAATGAAGCACATAATCTTTTATGCTGATATATTTTTTCTAGTAAAAGATGTGTTGAATAAATAATAGAGACTGAGATATTTATTTTGAAATAGAATAACATGTGCAAAAAAGTAATTTCCAAGTACAGAACTATTATTATTTATTGCAAAGCACATAGAATGCTTAAAAGTATTCATAGTAGTTATTATATATAATTGACTGTATTAGCTATAAAAATGTTTATATTTTTTATTATATTTACTATCAGATATTTAAATATATCAGAGAAAATATAAAAATGTACATGAATCATTCGAAACTCACTTCGCTTATTGCAAACAATGTATGACAAAAAATATTGTTACAATGAGAGATTATAGGTTAGGTTACAAATTTTGCGAATGTATAAATAATATAATATGTTTATATATAATATGTTAATACTTACTGCATAGTATACTGCATGAATATCTTCGAAATATACTTTCTTCAAACGAATAACTACACTATTGTATATTTATATACGTCTTGCGTCTTTAACGTAAGTAACGTACTACATACAGTGATGCGCTGCAAGTTTGTGGGATTCCCAGCGGGAATTTGCGCATGCACACCGAACTGTGACGTCGCTTACGCATGCGCATGAAAGTTCCCGATAGGAAAAAATCCCACGGCAATGATAAAAAAGTGATAAAAAATAAAAAATCTACAATATAAACGTGAACTATAGATTTTTTGTCACTTTATGCGCATAAAATTTTTTAGTATATATTAATATTATTTATATAGCAGTACACATATTTCCATTCAATTGGCAGAAATATCTACTAAATATCAACTAAATATATCAACTAAATATTTTACAGAAACCGTTTACAACAGATTGAGACAACTTTTATGGCAATAAGTACGCTACAGCATTTCCGCTTGTTTGCGGTAACTAGTGTAAGCAACTATTGTTCGTATAATGCCTTTAACCTAAACAAAATTACTATTATCTCGATGATAGCAACATAATGACAACTGAATGAAAACTTGTGTCAAGCAACGATTTTCCTTCTTATGCCAAGGAACGCTTGGCTATCTGGGTATGTGAACTATTCCGTTAATCCATATATCTCTCGAATCTCATTATGCCGGGCTTGTTTCAGATATGGACACATTAAAATCACATGCAGAGGTAGACCACGCTGCGCACACTGTGGAGAAAAAAACCACAGTTTAAATGAAAAAGGAGAAAAATGTCCTAATATTGATAAACCACCGAAATGCTGTAATTGTGGGAAAACACATCGCGCAGACGATACCACGTGCCCGGAATTTATAATACAAAAAGAAATTAGAAGATACGCAGCGTACAGAAACATCTCCTTGATTGACGCCAGCGAAATAATAAGAGGTAATTGCCCCCCAACTCTCTCTCTCATCTTATGAGGAATTTCCACCTCTATCCCCAGAATCCTTTAACTACGATAGATCCTACGCTAGTGCAACCTCAGAATTGTCTGAATCCTTTAACCGCCCCCAACCTAAGCGTCAATCATCTGCGTCAAGTCCCCGCTCAGATATTATCAAACATGATAAAAATAAACACCATAAAATCAAAAAAAGAATCACCTTCAGTGATTCCTCCTCATCCTCTCCCTCGAATTCTTCCAATAACTCTTCTTTCAGAAAGAGAATTGACACACCTAACTTGAACCTTTCTACGTTACTAAACACTCTCATTACTCAAATTTCTCCTCTTTTCTCATCGCCCAAGGCCATAAGTGAAATTCAAAATATACTTAATTCAGTTCAAACTCTCATGAATAATAACTTGGAACTAGCTTCCTCCCCTCCTACTTAAACAAAATGACAGACAAACCTATGCTCAACAATATAAATATCCTTCAATGGAATTGTCGAGGCCTTAACAATAAAAGAGAAAATTATACAAAGTATCGCTCATGAATACGATATTCTGGCTCTATCGGAAACATGGTTGTGCGAGGAGCAAGTGTTCGGCCTAAATGGCTTCCAAATAATTCGCTTCGATGGTCCCTCCAAAAGATCAGGAGGGGTCATTTTAGCAATCAAAAACTGGATTCAATTTACCAGAGTTGACACCGTTTACTCTGATATTGGTTTTTTGGAATCTGTAGCTGCAAAGATAGACATCCACAACTCCTATTCTCATAGTATCAATATATAGACACCCGGGTCGCGCCGATAATACCCTCTGGAACTCGCTTTTCGCTTCCATCTCTACAACGTCTCGAATTATTATTACAGGAGATTTTAATGCCCATCATCACTCATGGGGATATCATTCGGTAGACTTCATGGGGCAATTGCTATTCGACTCGGCACAGGAGTTTTCCTTCTCCACGATCAATGACGGCTCTTTCACACACATCCCCAGCCGTAACAGCTTACCTTCTGCCATAGATCTTACTTTTGTATCGCCGAATCTTTATCCTCTTTGCTCATGGAAATCCTTTGAGGATACCCTAAACAGCGATCATATTGCCTCAATAGTTACAGTAACTCATCCATTCAAACATCGTTCATTTACCTCCCTAAAATTAAATACATCACATTTAGATTGGAATGAACTATCGAATAATCTTATGGAAAAATATCCGTATTTGTACAACCTCGTTGAATCAGAACTATCTCCGGTTGAAAAATATGAAAACTTGATTTCGACAATTAAGAACTCCATAAATGATCTCTCTCCTAAACGCTCTAACAAACCTCGTAAACCTTCTTCTCCGCCCTCTCCTTGGTGGAATAATGAATGCACAGAAGCTGCCAAAAATCGTAGCTTAGCTTTTAAACAATTTAAAAAGCAAATAAATTTACAAAATCTCATTAATCTTAAAAGATATGAAGCGATAGCCAAAAGAACATTCCGCAAAGCAAAACGCGATGTGTGGAGGGGCTACTGTGAAACGCTTGATCCTCGCACATCTATAGCCTCTTTATGGAACATGATTAAAAAATTTAAAAATAGATTCCTATCTCCTAATCTACCTCCTAAATCCAACTTCGGCCTTCCCGAAGATCTCCTTGAAAGCATTAACTCATTATGTCCCCCCTCTTGCTTACACATGCAACCTTCTTTAATAGATCCCAACAACTCGAATTATACGTGCAAAATATTTGACATACCTTTTAAAGAAGAACTACATCAAGTACTTAACTCTGTTAAAAAGAAATCGGCTCCGGGGGCTGACCAAATAGACTACAATATTATCTTACATCTCCCGCGTGAATATCTGTCACTGCTTTTATCTATATATAATCAAATCTTTTTTTCTGGTTCATTTCTGGAGTCTTGGAAACATTCTTTAGTCCTTTTTATCCCTAAATCTACACCCGGAAAATATAGACCAATTTTTTTAACCTCTTGCTGTTTAAAAATACTTTTAATATTGCGCAGGCTTGATTGGTGGCTTGAATGTAACCTAATTTTGCTCTCCTCTCAGTTCGAATTTAGATCATTTAAATCATGTCAAGATAACATAGCAACTCTAACTTCTGAAATATATACATCCTTTGCTAATAACGAAGCAACGGTTTGCCTGTTTTTAGACGTTACCAGTGCTTTTGATAATGTAATTCCTAACGTATTAATCAAAGAACTAATCGAGATTGGACTCCCCCCTCATCTCTGTCAATTTGTTGCTAACTTAACTCAATTTAGGAAATTACAAGTCTGCTATAATGGCGAAAGAACAGAAACTTTTTACTCATATAAAGGAGTACCTCAGGGGTCAATACTGAGTCCAATTCTATTTAATATTTATATTGCCAAGCTTAAAACATATAGGGAAAAACTGTAGCTTAATTCAATACGCTGACGATTTAGTAATCTTCCACTCCTCAAAACTCATTCAACGTTCCATCTCTAAAGTGGAAACAGCCACCAAACGAGCCTCTCAATTCCTCTCATCTAAGGGTATGTCTGTCTCTCCCTCTAAATCAACTCTAGTTATAAATCGATAATAGATAGGCTATTCGAGCCGTACGCGGATGTCGGTGCGTCGATTCCTCTCTAGTTATTTTTACTAAAAAACGCATTGACCCCATTTCATTCTCCATCTCAATTCAAGACACACGAATAACTTCTTCTACCTCTTGTAAATTCTTAGGGATAAATATGGATTACCGCCTTTCCGACAAAGATCATATGAGACCCATTGTTAATAAATGTTCCAAATTGCTCAATATAATAAGCATGCTTCGGGGAACATGGTGGGGTGCATCACCCACTCTCCTTCTCCACATTTACAGAGCCCTTATAAGAAGTAATATGGAGTATGGTTGCTCTTACCTTTCCCTCAATAATAATTCTTTAATATATCAACTTGAAAAGATTCAGTTTAGAGCTCTTAGACTCTGTCTTGGATTCAGAAGGTCCACTCCCACTAATGTACTTTTAGCAGAATCAGGGGAAACCCCATTAAGACTTAGATTCTCATATCTCACATCCAGATATATAATAAAAACCTTCAGTATGGAGGATCATTCAGCGATAGATAAACTGTACTTCCTTAAGTTATGCTCTCTAAACTCTAAAAAGAAAAACCCTTCAGAAATTTTTCTACTATTCAAATGCTTTTGTAATCTATTAAAACATAAGAAATTAATTGACAACCTCATATACCCTTCATATTATTCAATTGATTATTGGGCCATTATTTCTCCGGTTGATACTAAATTCACGTCCTCTACGGACGTGGAAAATATTAAAAATTCACCTATCCCTCAGCTCATCTTTCAAGAAATATATCGTGACCTTCTCCAAGATCATACCTCCTTTTTCACTGACGCATCCAAAAACAATAAAGACGATCACGTAGGATTTGCCATATACTCGCCCACACTAAAAGTACAAATAAAGTTTAGAACATACTCTAACACTTCCATATTTTCCGCCGAAGCTTTTGCCATTCTGCAAACTCTAGTATATATCCTGGCAAATTCTGTTCCTCGAGTGGTCATTTTCACCGATTCGCGCAGCGTGTACAAACTCTGCAATCAAAAAACCTGGGACACTCCTTTAGCTACATATTTCACCAAATTAAACTCAAGCTCTATAACTCAAAAATGAATGAAAGTCATCATAGTGTGGATCCCATCGCACTGCGGTATTCTCGGTAATGAAACAGCCGACCACTTAGCAAAAAATGCCATTCATCACGGGATCAACTACAATGGACTAATTCCCTACTCTGACTTATATCTTACAATAAAAGAAGACCTTATTCTCAAAACCTCTAACCAATTGGAAAATCTTGGAAAACACAAAGGAATTTCCTACTTCCAACGATTCTTCAAAAAATTTAGCTTGAAGCCATGGTTTCACAAACACCAATTCCTCCACAGAAGAGCCATAACTACCTGTTGCAGAATTCGTTCTAACCATTACAATCTTAACCAGAGTCTATACAGATGTAACATCGTCCCCAATCCAAGATGTACTTGCGGAGCACCGCTCCAAGATATTAACCATATTCTCTGGGAATGTTCTAACATCGATCATCATCATAGAGCTTCCTTTATTGACTCTCTCAAGAAAATGAAAAAGCCTACACATAGGCCGGTATTCATAGTCCGTTCTTATTTCAAGACCGTCTTAAGTAATGTCTTAAGATGCAAATACGGCTCTGTGATTGGTTAATCACATCTTAAGATTGTACTTAAGACAGTCTTAAATATAAGAACCGACTATGAATACCGGCCATATTGACGCCATGGATCTCTTAATTAAGCCCTCCCCAGAGATTCAAGCCATTGACACCTTCCTCAAATCCAGTTACTATCAAATCTAATATGTATTCCTGACTTCCTCTCTACTTAACCCCTCCCCCCTTCTTTGTCTATTCCCACTCATTAATAAAGAAAGAATTATCTATACTCCTATGTTCCATATAGCCGAAAAAGAAGAAAAACCCAGAATAAGAAAATACAAACACAACCAGTTGATGGCCAAAAGTCGAACAAACGACAGGGCCATAATCGATAGAAGAAGAAGAAGAATATAACCTCCTTCTGGTGTGATATGGTCTTGTACGATATAACCAATGACATATAATATATATAAACGAAGCATTCCATCTGTGGAGTGAAGTCGGAAATTGGCAGAATACGACAGAGTGAGATAGTTGTTTTGACACTCTTCTTTCTCACTCTATCGTACAGAAGAGAATATGGCCGCCCTCTAGCTGTCAAAGCTGTCAAATATACTGTCATGACAGCCAAAAGATAGAGTGAGAAAGAGAAAGAAAATAGAGTGAAAAAGAAGAATGTCAAAACAACTATCTCACTCTGTCGTATTCGGCCAATTTCCGGCTTCACTCGCTGCTACAGTAAAAGTATAGGAATGCTTCGTCTATATATATATGTCATTAGATATAACCTTGTAATCAAACTGTGCCCATAGAACTTATAAATATGGAAGGGGAATAGGAGCGCAAAATGACTTTGCCTCGAAATGCGCATGAGCAGTCGACGTGAAATACAATTCTCACGTCGACTGCTCATGCGCATTTCGAGGCAAAGTCATCTTGGACACAGTTTTGCGCTCCTATTCCCCTTCCATATTTATAAGTTCTATGACTGTGCCACTATAATAAAGTTATCAAATTCTTTTTTTCTTGTTCTGCTTTTTCTAACTTTAGAATTTCTATAAGACTATTTTGTTTTAATTTTTGATCAGGCTCAGTTCTGCAAAACAAAATTATTTATATTTTAGTACTAATGTAGTTACAGAATTTCCACACAATAAAACAATTATTATGATTGAAAGGATTATTGTGTTAATACAGTAATCAGAGATAAGAACAAGCTTATACATGGTAACGCAGAATAGAATAGAAATTATAAAAGAGAGAATAGAGTAGAAATATATTTAAAAACATACAGGATATATTTAACGTCTAGATATTTAAAAACTATAATTTATAAATTATTAATATTTTATCGGTTTGAAAATAATTGTAATGGATTTTAATGAGATTTTTGCGA
Source organism: Prenolepis imparis (assembly GCF_030444845.1). Taxonomy (NCBI): domain Eukaryota; kingdom Metazoa; phylum Arthropoda; class Insecta; order Hymenoptera; family Formicidae; genus Prenolepis; species Prenolepis imparis. Next base: position 2,622,982 of record NW_028141160.1, read on the forward strand.
TTAAAATGACATCAAATCTCATATAATTCGGATAAAAAATCACTGACAATGAGATAAATTAAGTAAAAAAAATTTCTAATTTTTTTGTTTGTATCTAATCGAAATTTATCCAAATAAGCGCGTTTTTTGATGTTATTTAAATTGTAAAAATCTGATTTAAGGCTCCTGCATACTCGATTGCCAAGTCCGTAAAATTTGTACGACAGCGCCACATTTGGCAAAACTATAAAATATTAAGCGTGAAAATGACATAAATTATTCTTGCGACTTACAGCGTCATTTATCATTTTAGTGCAGTGTTTCTATTTTTAAAGTAATTGTTATAGTGTTAAAATATACCGAAGACTCTCATTTTGTTATAATTTAATATGTAAAAGCAAATATTTATTTTATTTCGATATCTGTCAAACAGCTGGTTTTCGTCCTTGATTAGGCTCAATTTAATTCGACATATACAATGTTATTTATTGCTTACCCAAACAAAAGGAGAGTTTTCGGTATATTTTACAAGTCGGTTCTATCGGTTACAAACCCTATTTTATTGAAAAACGTTTTTATTTTAGCGTAAGCAGAGAGAAGCCTGAGAGAGGCCATGCCGGCGATTTTCGTGGGACGCTTTTATTAGGCCGTACAGCAGCGCCGTGCATCCACTTTTAGGAATTGGAACTACGTATCCACATCCACTTTTCGATACCATCGATTATTTGGTTCATGTCCGTGCTAAATACATCCACTTTCATTTCGAGAAGTAAAATCTAAAATCATTTTTTATGCATGTGTGTCCACACATCTTATATCTATAAATTATAGATAAGAAATACATTTCGCGTATATAAATAAATAAAAAAAAATATATATATATATTTTTTATGCGATATTTTACATTATTTTAACATATATTTTATATGCGATATTTTACATTTTAACATATACTTTAATTATATATATATATATATATATATATATATATATACATATATAGATTAATTATATTAAAGGTCTCCGGATGTCGAAGCGAGAGGACGAGAACGATGAGAGAGCAAAACGAGATCATGTCGTCAGTTTCGCAGTCTTTTACGCGAGGCTTTCTTCATTTATATTATAGTATTTCACGAATATATATGTATATGTATATGTCATCTTACTATAGAAAATAACATTTTTATAATTCGCATTTTGTCTACTAAAAATAAAAGCAGTGGTATCAACGCAGAGTACTGATTTATGTCATGTTTGGTGTCATTTTAATCGCTAAAATTTCATTAATCCATTAAAATTATTTTCAAATCGATAAAATACAAATTAAAAGTTTTAATTTTTTATGTATAAAATGTTTATATTCGCGTGAATTATCGTAGATAAGGAAAGAAGCAGTGGTATCAACGCAGAGTACTCGAGAACGAATAAAGAGCGAGCGAGATGACGTATCATCAGAGTTCCGAAGTCTCCTCGCGAGGCTTCCTTTATCTAATCTTTCATATATCATATGTCATTGTTACTATAGAAAATAAAATTTTGATATCTCGCAATATATCGAATTGAAAATAATTTTAACGGATTAATGAGACTTTTGCGATTAAAATGACACCAAACATGACATAAATCGGATGATTTTTAATTAAAAATGTAATCAAGATTTTAATTACTTATAATTAAAAATCACCCGATTTATGTCGTGTTTGGTGTCATTTTAATCGCAAAAGTCTCATTAATCCGTTAAAATTATTTTCAATTTAATATATTGCGAGATATCAAAATTTTATTTTCTATAGTAACATGACATATGATATATGAAAGATTAGATAAAGGAAGCGTCTCCTCGCGAAGAGACTTCGGAACTCTTTGATGATACGTCATCTCGCTCGCTCTTTATTCGTTCTCGCTCTCGCTTCGACGACATCGGGAACCTTTCCTTATCTACGATAATTCACGCGAATATAAACATTTTATACATAAAAATTAAAACTTTTAATTTGTATTTTATCGATTTGGAAATAATTTTAATGGATTAATGAAATTTTAGCGATTAAAATGACACCAAACACGACATAAATCGGATGATTTAATCTTTAATCCATTAAAATTATTTTCAGTAGACAAAATGCGAATTATAAAAAAGTTATTTTCTACAGTAAGATGACATATACATATACATATATATTCGTGAAATACTATAATATAAATGAAGAAAGCCTTGCGTAAAAGACTGCGAAACTGACGACATGATCTCGTTTTGCTCTCTCATCGTTCTCGTCCTCTCGCTTCGACATCCGGAGACCTTTATATAATATAATTAATATATATATATAATTAAAGTATATGTTAAAATGTAAAATATCGCATATAAAATATATGTTAAAATAATGTAAAATATCGCATAAAAAATATATACAGGGTGTTTCATTTTAATTGACGCATTGAAATAAGTGGAGAAAGACACGTGGGATTGAAAAACGTTTAAGACAAAAGTTGTATGATTCGGAGGGGGAAATAAGATGGCTATCCGCCGAAAACACGTGAGAGGCGAGAGGCGAGGGGAGCCGCGCAATTGACGATTCGTGAGCATTATTTCGAAGTGTCATATCTTGGGATGTTCTCAACTTAGCAAGGTTGATGACCAGTGTTTCGAAAACGCCCTGATCTCAGCTAGAAGAATATGTGATAAAAAATAGTAATTTCCATTATAAAAATTCTTGGTGACATTCCTGTGACCTTCGAATGACCTTGGATACAAAATTTGGTATAGCCATCTTATTTCCCTCTCCGAACCATACAACTTTTGTCTCAAACGTTTTTCAATCCCACGTGTCTTTCTCCACTTATTTCAATGCGTCAATTAAAATGAAACACCCTGTATATATATATTTTTTTTAATTTATTTATATACGCGAAATGTATTTCTTATCTATAATTTATAGATATAAGATGTGTGGACACACATGCATAAAAAATGATTTTAGATTTTACTTCTCGAAATGAAAGTGGATGTATTTAGCACGGACATGAACCAAATAATCGATGGTATCGAAAAGTGGATGTGGATACGTAGTTCCAATTCCTAAAAGTGGATGCACGGCGCTGCTGTACGGCCTAATAAAAGCGTCCCACGAAAATCGCCGGCATGGCCTCTCTCAGGCTTCTCTCTGGTGTAAGCATGGACATAGGAATAAATTTATTCCTATGTCCATGGGTGTAAGTCACAAGAATTTTCATGGTATATTTTCTCGCTTCTGACGTCATCAATTCAAGATGGCTCACTATTAAAAAATATAAAAATGTTATGAGTTTTATACATATATTCAGGTGCTAAACTTCGTTCAAAATAAATAAAATAAAAATATGTGCAGAATAACATAAGATAATTTATTAAATATGATATACATCTGTATAATATATTTACTATATATATATTTTTAACAACTTTTATAAGTTAATTTCTAAATGTGGTCATCATATTTTCTGCAACATAGTGCAGTTGTATCATTTATTATAAATATGTATGTACACATTGTCACCAAAAGAAGCAGGTGTTAAAAATTTAGATTAGCATCGATTGTTTTGAAAAATATTTTTCAATCTTATCAAATAAAGCGGTATAAACCTAAATTATTATAATCAATTTTAATTTTGCTAAATTGAAACATTAGTCTTCTTATTTATATTCAACATAAATGTTTCATATAACTCTTTTAAAAGTTTTGAATAATGTTGGCATAACATTTTCAATTCAAATCAACTTTGAAACAACCTTGATAAAACAATAATCCATAAATAATCTCTTAAATATCCCTTGTATATCGTTATTCTATTTGAAGTAACACTTCTGAAACAAAAAGAAACAAAATGTATTTCAAAAATTGAGTTTGAATCTATGAATCATAAAGTTATTTTTAAATTATATAAAAATACAATTGATATAAAATTATGAAATTTATATTAAAATATAAAATATTGCGTTATTATATATTAAATAAGAAGTATCCTCTGTTTGCCCATGTTATAATTGTGCATAATCACTCATAATGACCAATGTTTAGATTATTAGATTCATAATTAGACTTAATCAGAAAGTTTAGTGGGCAATCAAGTATCATTCTTGAAATATACAAATTAATATTAAATTTTTGAGAAATATTATTCACCTGTTACTTGTGCCGCTCGAATTACTCAACTGATAAATCAATGGCGATTTAATTAATTACAGAAGCATCGTTGTCGGATTCTCTATAAAATCCTTAAAAGCAACTAACCATTGTGCACCTACCGCACCATCAACAGTACGATGATCGCAGCTAGCAGTTACGGACATATATTGGGCAGTTGTGAATCTGTAGAAATAATTACATATTAATAATACATAATATAACCACATGTCATATATGAAATAAATTTATGCAGAAATATGATATATAACAAAGAATTACCCTTTCTCATTTTTGGCAGGTATCAGTCTAGTCTCTGTGGTTCCTACAGCAAGAATAATAGATTGCGGAGGATTTATTATAGCAGCAAAGTTCTTAATTCCAAACATGCCTAAATTAGACACAGTAATTGTTCCTCCTTGAAATTCTTGCGGTTGTAATTTTCCTTCTCTTGCCTTTGCAGCTAGTGCCTTTACTTCTTTACTAATTTGAGCTATACCTTTTGTATCAGCACCAAACACTATGGGAGTAATTAGACCACTGTCTGTGCTAACTGCTACACTAACATCTACATTATTGTATCTAAAAAAAGAAACAATTTGTTTTCAATATAACATATATTCACATATATATTAAATTTTATATTATTACATTTGTAATAACAAATGTTATAATATACTTACTGTCTAATTATATTTCCTAGCCACGCACTGTTGCCTTCTGGAATTTTTTTACAAGCCATAGCCATTCCTTTAATGATAATGTCGTTGACACTCAATTTCACCTTATCTTTTTCTAACAATTTATTAAATTGTTCTCGCATTGCTAATGCAGCATCCATTTTCACATCTATCGAAAGATAATAATGTGGAATTGTTTGCTTGCTTTCTAACAAACGTTTAGCAATAACAGCACGTATGTTTGATATAGGAATATCTAGTCCACCAGGTGCCCCAACTGTTGCTATTCCTGGTTGTACTGCAACAGCACTTTCTAGATCTTTGGATGTTATAGAACCATATAATCCTGTTCCTTTTAAACCCTACAAAAGAATAGAACAAGAATATATGATAATTTTATACACAAAATAATAACAATTAGTCATAAGAATAATTAAATAAACAATTGAATTAAATAATATATTAATTTAGGCACAACATAATTAATTTTTAAATTAATAATTAAAAAATATTAAGATATAAAACACAAATTGAAAAAATAAAGACAAGTTAGTTTATATTTTTGCCTTCATTCTTTTACTTTCATTTATTAACAATATAAATTAACAATTTTGTGGCACCTGTAAACTAAGTCCTTTCTCAGCTGCTAATCTTCTTGCTAACGGACTAGCATGTATCCTCTCCCCAGAAGGTGGCAGAATAACAGGAGCTTTTGCCACAGCTGGTGCTGGTGATATCGTAGGTGTAGGTGGTGGTGTCGATGGTACAGATGGTGTTGGAGCTGCTGGTGAAGGAGGCACAGGAGGAGCAGCCACTGTATCATCTTTAAAGTCTTTAAATGCAGCTACACTAGATTCATCTTGTACAATAATGCAAACCAGTTTGCCTATGGGCACATTTTTTGTTCCAGCAGGTACCAAAATTTTGGCCAGATAACCTTCTTCAGGAGTTTCAAATCCCATTGTGGCTTTATCTGTTTCAATCTCTGCTAGTAAATCACCTTCATTCAACTTATCACCTAAGATAAAAAAATATTAAATATAGAAAGTTTAAACTCAAGAATTAATTCTATATACTTTTATCAAAATTTTATTATGATCCTATATCAGTACATTCTAATATCAATAAACAATTCCTTTTACCTTCTTTTTTCTGCCAACTAATTATCGTTCCTGTCTCCATAGTGGGAGACAATGCTGGAAGAGGGACTTTGATATGATTGGGATAATCCACATAAAACCTTAATTGTTGCTGCCATGGTGTCGATGTATCATGTAAAACACTGCGATGCTGAATAAGAACTCTAAATAATACAAAACATTATGTTGTGCATACATTCCTTTATATATAATGAATAATAATTATAAGAAATGTTTATATCTTTGACAATTACTACCTCAACATGATTAAAATACAAATAATTATATTGTAAAGAAGTTTGGATTCCCTATGCTACATTATATTAGAGTTAATGCAAAATAATTTTGAAGACAGTTTTCAATCGCAAAATGTAAATAATCTACAATAAAAGATTTAAATGCGAAGATAATTCTGAATCACAGACGAAATACCTCTGTTGATGTTTTCTGTGAAGATAGCGAATAACTATGGATCTCACAGTGTTAGTTCGTACAGAACCACGGACGATAGCGCGGGCCAACTGTATGCTCGATATGGTTCGTATCATATCTGTGTGAAAATTCTTAACGATATTACGAATCAATCTAAAACCTCTTGAAGAGTCCAAAAATTTCGAGCTATTTTAAAGATGACGATAATCTAATCGTTAACACAATCTATGTTTATCATGAAATCACAAGAGCGAATGATCAAATGACGGACGATGTTAAATACCAAACCAGAGGTCGTCAGCAAGGTCACGTGGTTTTTAACATAGGCTGCGTTCCGCAAAACACATATGCGCGCGTATGCTACATATGCGCGCAGAATATCGCAGAATTGCGTGCGCGCATATATGCGCGTGTGCTTTACGAAACGTTCTCATAGTACCAAAGCAGTGCTGGCTACTCGAGGAGTGAAAATCACTAAAGAAAGTGGATTCAACGAAAAGATTGAGGGCCACTGTGGAGCCACTTCGACAGACGCGCGCAAGCGTCAGCGGTCAATTTGCTGATTGGTCCGCGTGCTAGGGAGTTAAGGCTAGTGACAAGAGTCGCCAATATTATTATTGGTGTCTGGCTGGTGTCTGGTGTCTGCCGTCTGCCTGTCATGTCACTCCCGTTCCTCTCGTCGACTTGTGTGTGCGCGCGCGCGTGTGTGTGTTGTGTGTGATGTGTGTGATGTGTGTAAGCGCGCGTGTGTATTGCTACGTGACATATATTCATTCAGATTTCAGATAATCCATTTAATTTCAGAGAAATGTAATAGATACAATACCTAACTATTCACAGATTTCATCTCGATTAGTAAATGTACTACTGCTTTCTAATTTGAGAAAGGCAAAAAGGGACAAAGTTACGTTGACAGCTAGTGAAAGCAACTAACTGAGTGTTGACGATATATTTTGTGACACTACAATATTTTTAAAATTATATACGAATGAAATATCATCACTATCATGTAATACAATGACATATAAAGATCAAGATTATACGAAGAATTTATTTTTTTTTCAACCGTTATCATGGGATCTCGATTGAGGCAAGTCTCCTTTTGTGTAATAGGAGCTGATTTTGTTTGAGCGAAATTTAATGATAACATCCCACCCGTGAAGTTTCACTCGGATAACTTCACAGAATGTTTCTGTTTTTTGATTAATAGAATATATTTTATCTTTTTTTGATACATGTAGTTTTGTTTTCTATTTTTTATATCATATTTTTATAGATTTTTATTCTTTAAATATCATGCGTCACACAATGAATATAATCATAATAACTGTAGTTTACAAATTATATAAACATTAATTTGTGTAATATAATCTTCAGGGAAAATGTCAAACAACTGTTTGAATGCTTCTGTGAGATAGCTGCACCAGTAGGAGAGAAACCAGCTTGGATACTTCAAAAATATCCTAGCTCCTTCTCGGATGAAGAGATACTTAAATCTGTTCCTAAATTTACATACCCTTGTGAATTTGAAAAGTATGTTGATATCAAGCGCAAAATATATATATATATATATATATATATATATATATATATGGTTATGCTTTTTTATATCTTATAATATTTTTTTATTGCATGTTATTATTTCAGTTTGTTGGTGCAACATTTTTCATTTGTACTCACTAGTATAGATTCAAAATGGACTTTTGGCTTTTGCCGTCATGATCCCAAAACAGAAACAGCTTTGGTGGTCTTAAGTGCACTTCCATGGCACGAAACATTTTACAAGTTAGTAAAAATATGTTAATTAAATGCTTAAATGTGTTTAGAAGCAAAATATTAAATTATTTCCATTATAGGTTATTGAATCATATTGCATCTTTAACCAGCAATGCCAGTGGAGAGGATTTATGGAAGTTTCTTGAAAATATATATACTTGTGGAGTTCCAATTCCTGGAAATTCCATATCAATCCCTTTACCAAATTCTACAACAGTAAATTAATTTGTTTTTAGAATCTATAAAACATATATGTATATATTTTTTACACACTTTTATATATTTAAAATATTTCAATATTTTCAGAATTTTATTTGTCAAAGTCCGAAACAGTTTCAACTGCCTAGCATCCCAGAAAACGTAAGTTTAATCATATTTGAATATATTAAAATAAATTTATTATAAATTTTATTTAGAGTATAAAATTATAAATTATAATCAAGTATTTTTGTAAATAGTGACTTACTATTTCAGAGAAATTTGACTGAATATTATAGCGCTGTTGATTCAAACAATATGATGATGATATTTGCATCTATGTTATATGAACGTCGTATTATTTTCATTTCAAAACGTTTGTCGAGATTAAGTGCATGCGTACAAGCGTGCAATGCCTTAATTTATCCAATGATTTGGCAACATATATATATCCCCGTTCTACCTTTGTCGTTAATAGATTATTTATTAGCTCCTATGCCATTTCTTATTGGAGTTCCCACATCAACGCTTCAGGTATTTAAAGCAAGTTTTCTTTTGCTAAAATATGTCATTGTGTGTATGTGATATATATGTGTGAATGTGATATTATTTTATAATATTCTTTGCAGAAAGTACCCAAAAGTGATTTAGGAGAAGTTGTTATTTTAGACGCTGATAATAATGTAATAGAGTCACCATTTCAAGATCTGGAGTCTTTACCTCAAGATGTAGTGCGTATATTATGCAATATATTGTTTTGAACATAAAAATAAATGTATAGGATGTTTCATTTAATTAATATAGTCAAATATTACTAAAACTATGGTTATAACAAGAAAATATTTTATACAAAAAGATTTCGAAAGAGAAAAAGGTTGATGATCTTGAATTTTAGCTAAAATTTTTCAAAGTCATTTGAAGGTCAATTTAGTGTCAATTTTTTTAAGTGAAATCATCTTACATTAAGAATTTAAAGGCTCTCTAAGGCCCTGCGCACAATAGGAAAAATATTAAGAATAGGAATAAATATTAAGCATTAAGCTTCCTGCACAATACAAAAGTACAAGCAATAGGAACAGAAAATAGAAAATATTCATCAATAAAAGCAAAGAATATCCATTGTTATCCTCTAATATCTATTGGCTTTTGTTGATGCACGGATATTTTTATTCTCTGTTCTTATCGTCTATACTTTTATATTGTGCAGTAGGCCTAATGCTTAATATTTATTCCTATTCCTAATATTTTTTCTATTGTGCGCAGGGCCTAATATTAAATATATTAAGAATAGATTGGCTATGAGAGCCGTACGCGGATGTAGGTGCGTTATAGCGGAAATTTTTATTTTTCCGTTAGAACTTTGATGTGCACAAAGCACGAAAATTTTGCTTGGTTCTTTGCCAAGACTTTAAACGGAATTAATTCTCAATTCGAGAATTTTTAATTCCTATATTCCCCTCTGACCCCCCTAAAGGTATAGGCGAGAAAAATATCGGGCCGATATAGTATATTCATTTTTCGATAATCTTACCTTAATACTTTTATGCACAAAATAATAAGAAGAACCAATTATATGTAAAGAAAACTCACAATTGTTTTAAAAAAGAATTGTAGTTGCAAATTACATATTGCAAATTACAAGATGAAAACATCTTATTTCTTTATATCGATTTCTCGTAATATTTGTAATTTGCAGTATATAATTTGCAACTACAATTTTTTTTAAAAACAATTATGAGTTTTCTTTACATATAATTGGTTCTTCTTATTATTTTGTGCATAAAAGTATTAAGGTAAGATTATCGAAAAATCAATATACTATAATGAATGATTTTACGAGATATTCTATAGTTTATGTAAAATTATTAAAATACAAAATATCTCATAAAAAATTCACTTTTTGACCATTCTACCCTTATAATTTATATTAAATATTGCGAAGAATCGATTAATATAAAATAATTAGGATGGTTGCATTAAAGAAAAAAACTAAGTTGATCTTAAAATTATTTTGAAAAACGATCTTAAAATTTAAAATTATTAACTTTTTTTCCTTGGAAATTTTTAACTTTTGTATGAATATTTTCTCATTACAGCCATAGTTTTAGTAATATTAAATTATATTAAAATGAAACACCCTGTATATTGTACATATTACTGTACATAATATGATAATGCATTTTAAATAATAAAATATAAATTTTTTATATTGCAGGTGACAAATCTAAAGAAAGCATTACGTAATAGATCAACTCTTCTCGGAGATGGTGTATCAAGAGCATTCTTACGTGCATTAGTGCAATTAACTGCAGGTTATAGAGAAGCATTAACTCTACAACAGGGCGAGCGTATTACATTCAATCAAAATGCCTTTGTCGAAAGTAGACCATCCTCCATGCAACCCTTTTTACGAAAAATGTTGGAATTACAAATTTTTCAACAAGTAAGTCTCTTATATGTGTAACATAATTATAGCTATATTTAATACTATACAAATATTCTGGGTATATTTCCAGTTTATAGAAGAAAGATTGAACATGCTTAACTCGGGGCTTGGTTTCTCAGACGAATTTGAAATGGAGGCCTGCAGTTATTCAGTCAAATCGAGTAGTAAATTTATGCAGCAGTACAGAGAATGGACTTACACTATGCGAAAGGAAAGCTCTGCATTTTTTCGTAGTGTAAAAGATAAGGTGTGTTAAGCGCATTTCAATTAATTTAAACTAGTTTCAATTAGTTAATATTATGTGGCTTATTATATAGCTATTCCCAGAACTATTCTTCATATCTTCATATACATATATACCTTTATATATACTTAATTGAAAAAAGATAGAATATTTTATTTTCTTATTTTGCAGGCCAATCCAGCAGTAAAGTATGCAGTTAAATCAGTAAGTTTTATATATACCAATAATTTAAAATATATCATGTTACATATCTTTTATATTTGCCTGTACTCTCTTTTCGACATGTTTGAACATTATTTATAACTTTCTGTCAGACTTGAAAAGTAATGGTGTTACAAATTTTGTTTCTAATGAAAAAAATAATTTAGTTATATTTTTTTTTGGTAACAAATAATATAAGAATTTATGAACAACAAAAATAAAGTTACCTTTATCACTTTTTTGAATTTATACTATATAACTTTTACGTAAAGAAATATATTGATCAAGAGTGTTTTGAAATGCGGAATTACATAAAAACTACTGAAAACTCTTTCGTATATTGTTTTTCTCTAATTCATAAAAAATATTGAGTTAGACAAATAACTTACGAGAGTTCGAAATTATGAAAATTAGCATATTGTGTCATTATTTTAAAATTGCATAAAATAAAAATATAAGAGGCAATTTTAACTCATTTACGAATCGATTGAAAGAAAAATAAAAGAACTTTTTTTTTATTTATTTTTACAGTATTGAAAATTTTGAAGAAGGTTTTTATAACTTTTTTAAGGTTTTTTTTTATTCAAAATTAATTATTATCAAAATTATTACTTTATATCAATAATGATATCATTATTAAAATTATATTTATTTTGTTATATTTTAATATAAAATAATATTTAAAAATAAAAATTTTTTGAGTTTTTAACTGCCATTATTATTTGAGTTATGGTAACGAGTTACTTTTCAAAAGAAAAAAAAAGACGATAACGAGCTGCTTTTGATAAAGTAATTTTCCCAATCTTGCTTTATTTTTCGTCATTTTCTATTATAATACAATAATAGTTTATACCATCCCAGTAGAAAAAGAGTGAATTATAAAGATTAGTATCAACAGGTGAAAGATAAAGGGAAAGATATGAAAACGGCATATAAAGGATTAAAATGGAAAGGTATGGTTCTTTTTGATATTGATAATCTTTATTATCATTGCACATGTTTACATGTTGATTGATAAATAATTGTTTGTGTGAGTAGGGCGACCTAATAGAAGTGAAACAAATATAAGATTTCACCAACCACGATCGGCTCCCAGCTCACCCACTTTAGATAGAAGATCTATTGGATTCCCATCTCCACCAAAATCTCCAAACGGGATATCAGCAACAACTAGTTACCGAAAGGAATTGCATTTGCGGAGTACTAATTTTGACACAAGGTATATATAATCATTTATATAAATGTGTCTATGTGTTACTAAAATAATTCATTTTTATATTACATAAAGAATATTATATATTGCAAAAGAGCGCGTTTATGCCGAGAGAGAGAGAGAGAGAGAGAGAGAGAGAGAGAGAGAGAGAGAGAGAGAGAATTATATAAAATTATTATGCTATAATAAATATAATTATCGTATAATAAAATTTTTATTATATGATAAAATAAGTTTTTATTATACAATGTACATACAGAATGCCCCGAAAAAAGTAAGCAATCTCTTGAAGATAGGTAAAACAAATATAAATAACTCCATTTCTTATACATTTTTGTTCTAAAATACATATCTGTGTGTGATAAGATGTTAGCTTTAAAGCTAAGATTTAAAAAGCATTTTTCTTAAATAATTTAAAATATATCGAAAATTATAGTACAAGCGAAATAGAGATTATTCTTGATGTAAATGTAAATCAAAAATATAAGATTAAATTTTTTTCATATTCAAAATTGTTTTAAAAAAAATTTATTTAAAATTCATCGAATGCGTACATTTGACTAATTACAGTTTTTAATATACCTTGTATACATACATGCGTGTGTATGTGTGGGTGCGTGCGTGCGTATACAGGGTGTACCACAAGAAAATTAAAATTTCAATTTTCAGTGTCTTCTAAAAATGTTTACCTTGCTTATCAAGGTCATATATAAATAAGTCTATTTGATTTTGTGAATGAATTAGAAGTATTATTACATATCTAAATTAAAGTGTTATAAATGTTGCTTTAATATTCCTGTTACTTTCATTGACGTTTCACTTTATATACATTATGAAAGTAACATCACTTCAAATACTTCAAAATGTCATTCAAAATGTTCATTCTCTATCTGCTATTGTTTATTGCTTAAATTTTATCACATATTACATTAATTTGCTTGCATTCGCGACAGGATGGACATTTACATCTTGTAAAATAAATGATATTTATAAAAATAATATTATTTTGATAATAATTTATAGTCAAAACATTAATGAAAGTAACAAAAATATTAAAACAATACATACGATAATTTCATTTTGATATGTACAATAACGTACTTTTAATTCAATAATAAATGGGTCAAATAAACACATATAGTAACATTTTTTTTACGGTAACTTCTGATTTCACTGTGATTACAACTGAAATTTGTCAATTTTTTCGCGGAATATTATGTATGTATACAAGGTGTCTAATTTTAATCTATCACCCCTTATAACTTTGCAGGGAGCGGTCATAGAGAAAAATGTTTCATACAAAATTTAAATTTTATAAAATAATTAGACAAATCAATTGATGTAAAGAAAACGCATAGTTATTTTTAAGAAAATGTATACAATTTGCAACATATTTTTTGTTAAAAACAATTATGCGTTTTCTTTACACCAATTGATTGGTCTCATTATTCTGTACATAAAAGTACTAAGGTAAGATTACCGAAAACTGAATATTTTACAAAATATTTTGTGTCAAAATACTGTATCTTTCAAGCCTCATAACTTGAAAAATACTTAACGGAAAAAAACTTTATTATAGTGTTTTGAAAAGCTCTTAAGATAAGCTACAAGAATATACATTGAAAAATAGGGATTTTCATTTAAGAAATTGAAAGTGACCTTTAAGTGATTTTCAAACGACTATCCAAGGTCAAACCAATGACACCATCTTATGTCCCCCTTGAAGTCAAAAAACTTTTGTATGAAACATTTTTCTCTACGACCGTACCCTGCAAAGTTAGGGATTTACGAAGGGTGATAAATTAAAATTGGACACGCTGTATAGCGCGTACATAGCGTACGTACATATATACATATGTATTGCAGTAAAAAGCAGTACTCACCTTTAAGCCCCAGTTCTCCGGAAGAATCGGACTCTCCTCCAGAGCGCATAAATATAGATCTTATGCACGAACTTCAAGATGTGATATTTCCAAAGGTACCATCAGTGGATAGGACGGTGAGTTTTATATTATACTTTATTATTCATAGCTTGTTAGTGTATTTATACAGCATTTATACATTATTTACAGTACTTATACGCTATAATTTTTTATAAATTTTTTTTATTACATGTTATTAATTTTATTACACATTAAGAGAATATAATACTATTAGTTGCTCATTAAGATGAAGATATAAGATGACTATCTTTCTTCTGTCTTTATTTTTAATATTTTTATTTTTAATTGCGCACAGCACACATTTTAATACACATAATATAATTTTCTGCAAGATAAATATATCGATGGAGAGGACTCAGAGTTCGAATCATAGTAACCTTGACATATATTATCAAGATCATGATCTTGATATGTCAGTCATGATCTTGAATAATTTTCAAAAAAATTTTAACCATTCATTTTTTATTAAAAAGTTATTGACAAATAAAGTTTTATGCAAAGCAAGTTCGAACAAAAATTTGCAATGGAAAGTTCAATATTGGACATAGGTTACATATTAGTATACTTTTATACTTGCATACTCTCATTCAACCAAGTCTGTTCGAATTGATTTTGTTAAATGTCTCTTAGTAATTTTTCTTAACAGAAAGATTACAAATTTAGTACAGTTAATTTTGATTATGTTGACTAACTATCAACAAAACTATAACAAAGCTGCCTGCTGACATAATCTGATTCTGCCAACATATTGATGGTAGAAACCGAGAAGATCTGCATTTTTTAATCATTTAAATAAAATTGTGATGTAAATGGGTATTGAAAGGCTTTTAATATTTGATTCTATAGTTCTTTTGCTTACTTCTGTGCGACGCACTTTCTTGTATCCAAATTTCTCTTAAGCCTAGTCTACAATGGCAGTAAGCAGTATAGAGTAAGCAGTAAGCAGTAAGCAGTATGAAATGGGAATTGCCCATTTCGTTACTCCCGGTCTTTACATCCACTAAAAACAGTATACAATGGCAATAACAAGGCTGTAGGAATAGAGAGTATACTGTTTTTAGTGGATGTAAAGACCGGGAGTAACGAAATGGGCAATTCCCATTTCATACTGCTTACTGCTTACTGCTTACTCTATACTGCTTACTGCCATTGTAGACTAGGCTTTAGAAATTAAATAATTCTGTTAGAAATGAAATATAAAATTTGCAAGACACGGCTACTAATATAAAATAAAAAATGTAGTAGGTAACTGTTTCCATCAGTTTGATTTCTGATTATATCTCAAGCTCAAAAGGAGATTCAGAATATAAACTGATTGGAATTGGAAAGATTAATGGAAAATTATTTGTTTATTGCCTATTTGAAGCATATAAAATAAAACTTTAATTTCTATTAAGTAAATAATTAAATAAACATATAAATAATAATTTAATTTAATTAAAATTAAAAAATAATAATTTAATTAAAATTAAATTTAATTGAATCAATTGCTATGTTAATTGGGATATACATAACTACGATATAACATGTTACATTACACATATTGTATTTATGAGAGAAAAATTATAATTAATCAATTATTTAACAGTAACACTTATACGAGGTCTGTTCGGAAAGTACCCGACCTACTCCAATATCTTTGTATCTGGGTTTTTAATTTCTCTACTATGAGACTATATATTCGTGTTCGGAAACGATTCATAAGTCTTATGGGGATGAATCCATGAATGAAACAAATTAAGGGGAGCCTAATGTTGTCTTGTTTTACTAATAAAACAATCATTTTTCTGCACGCTTTTCTTTTTATTGGTTGAATAGAATAATAAATGCTTTTCTACGATTAAAGTACATATAGAAACAAAGCCGGAATCTATTTTATGTTAAAAATAAAAAAATTAAAATTTTTCAGATCATAAGCTACAACATATGAAAAAATCAACTGATTTAACCGAAATCTATTTTACATAAGATTAGTGGGGGATACATGCGGTTTTTTTTTTGCGAATGCTTGAAAGTTGAGTCGTATTATTTTACCATGGATTAGTGGGATGTTAGGACTATAATATGCGTCAGATTTGATGAAATCGGAGGGATCCATGTCTGGCGTTCCCCTTGTATATATATAAGCTCTGTTTCTTTATTATGTAATAAGCTACATACGTTTAAAATAAGTGTGAAAAATTAACATTTTATTGTATCCTGATACATAAAATTGTCTATAATTAAGGGAAAATAAATTTTTAAAAAATAAAAATGTTTATACTCTAGGAAATATATATGTCACAAGTAAAAAATTATTAAAATAAAAAATCATGCAGCAACTAATTAATTAATTTTTTATTGATTTAAAATATTGATAAAAATATGATCTATATGTCAAGGTCATGATAATTTGAACTGACAATGAGTTCGAACCTCATCAATGCATTTATCTTTTATAAATTTTGATTATGGCAAAGATTATTCAATATAGCACGATGTAAACTAAATTGACAAATGCTTATATTTTTATCAACAAATTGTTAATTTATTGTTTATCATGCACATCATGAATATTGCAAATTTCTGTTTCTTATCAATTGTTTATTATCTTTTAATGGATTTTGTTTCAAATCCTATATTATACGAGTACAATAATTATGTGCAGAGCATATTTTCCTAAATTACATGTAATACATTATTAAATGTATGCATAGTCTAATCTGTATGCACATGTCTAGTCTGTAAACAAATATTCTGCATGTTTGCATTTGAATCGTGATCATCCATTTAAGTTTTCCATCGATAATACTTTTTAGCATTCTTAAAACTTTTAAGAACTATTAACTTACACTATTTTTTAACTTTTTTAGAAATATATAAATTGTTTTGTAAATATTTATATAATTTCGTATACTACTTGAAGAAAAGTCAGATGTTGCTACCAAAATATTTAAAACTATGTATTTTTATATCTTTTAATCAATATAGTATCCCACCAGAAATAGGATATCTGTAATTATTTTTTAAATTCTGAAAATATGGGAAAATATTTTAAATATAATTTAAATTGTTCTGAAGAGGGCAAATATAGAAATATAGAAATATGGAAATATAGAAAGAAAATTTTATTTCCAGAGTTTTCTCAGAATTTTCAAAATTACTTTTTTATATGTTTGGTTATACATAGTTTGCAAAACCAGCAATTATATATTTTTTTCTTAAAAACAACTATGTATCTTCTCTTTAATTCCTTTCATTATTTTGTGCATAAAAATATCAAAAAATGAATATTATAGCTATTTTATAGTTTATTATAATTTTTATAGTTTATTTAAATTAAAGTATAAAATATTTTGTAAACTATATTCAATTGTGACCAATTTTTCTATCCTTATAACTTTTTATGTCGAATATTGCGAGGAATCAATTTATATAAAAAAATTAGAATGTTTCATTTTTACATGACCTTGAAAAAAAACCTTAATAAAAATTTAAAATTATCAATATTTTATCTTTCAAATCAATATTTTTTTTCTCAAAACCTTATAAATTTTGTTTGAAACATTTTTTACGATAACAAATTTGATATACAATTGTTTTTATTAAAATGGGACACCCCCTGTGAATGTGTGTGTCATACATATGTATAAGGTAGACGGTAGACCAACAAAAAGCCAACCCAAATTTGTTTATTATGTGAGCGACTAATTTGTACGAAAAAAGCCAAAAAGTGTCAATTTTGTTTTTACTCCCGACTGCTGCTAACCGTAGGTTGGCGAAAACGAGGGAGTATGCGTTTCACCGAGCCCGGATCGGTCGTGATCTCAGTCTAGTTTCCACCGAAGCCTTCAATCCGATCCTGCTTCGGTGCGAGTCGAGTTTAATGTACTGTTTCCACCGAAAGTAGACTAGAAACGAGGATGATTGATATTTTAGGAGAGCCAACTTAACGCCAACACTTAATTTTTGCTTGTTGAATGTAAACAACCTTAAACTCTGAAAAATGTACATATTAATTGAATACAGAGATAATTGAGTTGAGATAAATCAAAGGAAAATAGATAATAAAATAATTTTGTTGAATTATCAGTTAAAAATAAAAAGTAAAGGTTGGCACTATCTACTTTCAACCGTTTCCACCGACTAAATTTTGTGTCAATTCGCTGCTACTCCGGTAAAGTTTGTAGAGCGAAGCGGGAGTGAAATGAACCAGTCAGTCGCGTTTCCATCGACTTAAAATTTGGTTCTACGCCGCACTAGGTGCGAATTAACGCATCGGTGGAAACTAGACCAGTGTCTTACTATGTTCCGTAGCTGGAAAGCACCCGATATCAATATTCAAGTTTCATTTTTTATTTTTTATTACTTTTTTCTGTCGTATTATTCAAGAAGAACATGGTTATGAGTTATGATAAATTCAATCGTGCATTTTGAACATTTAATAAAAAGTAAATTAGATGCGTTAATATTTCGCGTCTAGTTACACGAGTAACAAAGCATATCATGTATCTACAATATGTGCGAGTGGCTTATTGTATCTTACATTATTTTATTCTCACAAAGGACATGTCGCAACTGTCCGGAACCGATTCCCCTTCAAATATGTTGTTAAACACACAAATCTAAAAAATGTATTTTTTATATACGCGGATTTTGAAGTTTAAGGGGTCAATCACCTCTTTGAAAAAAAAACCATGTTTTTCTTTTAGGGTATATCGTCGAAACTATAAGAGATAGAAAAAAATGTTAAACGAAAGTTTAATCGCTTGAAGAGTACTTTAAAGTTATAAGAAACAAATTTTTTTATTTTTTTTTCAACACCCCATTTATTTTTTCAAAATTTTATAATTTTATTATATATATAGTTGTTATATAGTTATTATATATAGTTGATTTTGGGGAAAAAGAGAAACTATTAATTCGGTGAAAAAAATTATAAAATTTTGAAAAAAAATTGAGTCAAGGTCGAATCCATAAGTTTTTTAATTTACAGAATATTTTATAACATGTGAGATGCACTTCAGTGACTAGTGCAGAACTAAAAAGCAATTAAAAAAGTTCATATAAACATATGTTCGGAATTGCCTCGTTTACAAGTTACACGCGTTTTTGTCTTTTGTCATTACTTTGCTGATTTTAAAGAAAATGTTTAAAATGATTTTCTTGTTCCTCAACACAAGCTCAATAACGTTTTATAATGGAGTCTCTCACTCTTTCAAATATACCTGGAGTTTGATTATTTGACATTTGATGCGTTTTTGTCTTTAGCGGAATAAAATTGCAGCAATGTGAACACTTTATTGCATTACTATACTTATTTCAAAATTTCTATCGAAACTAAACAGTAATCCTAAAACGTACTGACAGTGACATAATAACGAGCAAATGTAAACAGAAGAAATATAAACTTAAGAGGATTACACAGATATCTATACACTACTAGATCGCTAACTTGGGGCTTGGCGGACGAAAAAGGTGAGGCCGGCAGGATATCCGGTTTCGGCCATGATACATCACAACAAAATGGCCACGGTGCCTATATGTGTAAGCAACAGATGTTTATACACTACTCAGTGTGTGTGTGTGTGTGTGTGTGAAAGTGACCCGGCGTGGTGATCCGTATTTAAGCTATATAAAAATTACGGAAAAATGTCGAGAAGGTGTTGTATTCCGAAGTGCAAATAAAACTACAGATGGTTTTCACTTATTTAGGTAAATAGAATGCAATTATTTGTAATAAATATTCGAGTTTTGTAATTTTTTAAGCTTATTTTTTTATTTTTTTCATTTACTTATTTTTTTATGTGTTACTTGTTTTTAATGACAATATAAATTAATTAATATTAATATAAATTAATAAGTTTTATATCGTATATTATTATCTTATCTAATAAAATATGTTTCATATTATAAAAATGACATTAATGTTTTATTGTTACTTCCTGTCTAAATCTAAAACAGATTTCCTTAATCTTAATCGTAATCTGTTATACTTTTTTGTATATTATAAATATTTTATGTCCCAAAAATTACTTTTTAGTACTTTTAGTAGTATTAACGTGTATAGAAAAAAGCGCGAGCGGCCATTTTGTTGCGATGTGTCATGGCCGAAACTGAATATCCTACGAGCCTCACCTATTTTGCCGAGGTTAGCGATCTAGTAGTGTATAGACATCTGTGGAGGATTAGTAACGTGTATAACTTGTAAACGAGGCAATTCCGGACGTATGCTTATATGAACTTTTTATTGTTTTTTAGTTCTGGATCCGCTTCTAAAGTCTCACATATTATGAAACATTTTGAATATATTTGAAATTATTATAAATACATATAGTTTGTTGTAAAGATGATTAATTTAATTTCTTATTAATTATTGCAAAGATCGCAAAACGGTATAGGACATTCTTACTCTGTTTAACTCATTCTACCTGTTCACGAGTATTGGCACAATCTTTATCAGACACCCTGCATACAAGTGTGCGTGTATATGTACATGTGTATGTGGTTAAAATAAAATGCTATCTCAACGAAGGAGCTGAAATTGCACACTTGAATATATCATGGTTATATATTCTCTTTGAAAAAAAGTTAACATGTTTCGCATAAATTAGTTACAACAAATGTGGAGTCGAAACTTTTTGTTGGCCTACCGTGCATATATACAAAGTGTATAATTTATTCTCACGAATTACGTAACACTATTTCTTAATAAAAAATGAATCGAAAAGTTTTGAGCCATTTTTTTTTCGCTTAATGAAAGAAAAATGATTAAATAATTTATTATAATATCATCTTATCAGTGTCGTTCTTCAGACAAGCGTATGTCTGTGAATCGCGTGTTTGGTTGAATGTAGTCAGTAGTCACACTACTCGATGTGTAGCTCATGTATGCTCGCCTAAAAAAACATTTTACTATATAAATGACTTAATCTTTATAATAATAAACAAAGTTAAAGTCAAATCAAGCTCCTCTAAAATTAAATTAGGATACAAGTGGCATTAGGAACCAGCGCAGTTTAAAGCGCAATGAACTTTATTTCATATTCAATAAATTACAAAGACGAGCGTTTCGGACCTTTTTCAGTCCATCTTCAGCACAAAATTAAGTCTAAAATTATAAGCAGTTCGGTAGGAAGTCAAAACAAAATTAAATACGAGATAAATTATTACAATTAATTAAAAAATTGAAACTAAACCATATGGATATAAAAATTAACAAAAATAAATAATAAAATAAATTATAACGGACGGTATAAAGGAAGTAAACAAAATTAAACTAGAATAAAAAAGAAATAAATAGGAATTGCAACGATCTCTTGTGTGTTATACACAATGTGATCTTGTAATGATATTGTATGAAATAACCAACGTTTACGTATAAGTAAAATATGGATTGAAGAAAATCCTGCAAGACTTTTTGACAATTTTGATTAAAACAATAAAAATAAAAAACAAACTTTGATTAGATGCTATCAAGAAAAAACTAAATGAAATAACTACGTGAAATGATAATATTCTGTGTAATATTTTGTAATTTTAGAAATTGACATCAAATTGTGCTGCAAAATTTATTAAATAATATTAGAAGGGTTCTTTGATCAAGGAAGAAACTATGTTCTACTTCCAGGCTTCCCAATCAGAAAGTACATATTCTCAGAAATGCCTGTAATCAGTAAATATCATTACAAGACTACGTTTTTTATTTTAGTTTAATTTTGTTTACTTTATACCATCCGTTATAATTTATTTTATTATTCATTTTTATTTTATGTTAATTTTTATATCCAAGATTAGTTTCAACTTCTTAAGTCTTAATGAATTGTAATAATTTATCTGGCATTTTATTTTATTTTGACTTCCTGCCAGACTGCTTATAGTTTTAGACTTAATTTTGCGCTGAAGATGGACCAAAAAAAGATCCAAAACGTCCGTCTTTGTAGATTATTGAATCTATATATATCTATCTTCTATATATATAAAATCCCTATTCTGTCTGTCGTTGAATTGATCGGGTACTTCCCGACATGCTAGAAACACCAAATTTCGCATGGTGATAGGGGTCCATCCCCAGGTAATGGGAAAATTCTTGAAATTTTTAATTTTGGTCCAGGGGCGCAGCCAGGGGCCCCTTAATGCGCCATAGGGTTAACATGGGAAAACTTCAATCTGGCTTGGGAGACAACAAATTTGGTATACCCCGACAGGGGGTACAACGTAAAACAAAAGGGAAATATCGGAAAACCCAAAATTTTTATTCAGGGGCGCAGCCAGGGGCCCCTAATTCTGCCGTAGGGGTTTACACGGAAAACTTTACATGACCTGCGTAGGAAGATGAAATTTGGTGTTCTGCCAGGAGCTAGTAAAAGCAATGAAAAAAAACCAAAGGGGAAAATCAGAAAACTCAGGGGCGCAGCTAGGGGGTCCTTAATATTCCATGAAAAAATAACGCCTGGCGTAGACAGGTTTTTCCTCTAGTATGAAATAAAATTCATTGCGCTTTAAATAACTGCGCTGGCTCCTAATGCCACTTGTATCCTAATTTAATTTATAATAATAACTGTTTATTGTGTCCCTTAAAGATTTATAAGGCCCTTTTTTGGTAGGAGTGTTCCTGAATCTTTACAATATATTACAATTATAATCCTTCTCTTTCCCTTCCTCCCTTTTCCTCTTTTTCCACAGCTACATTTTTCCCCTAATCACCTCTTCTTCTTTTCCTTCTTTTTCTTCTCTCCTTCTCCACCTTTTTTCTCCTGGCCTTTCCTTCTTCCTCTTTCCTCCTTATTTATCTCTGTCTTCTTCATTTTCCTTTCTTCCTCTTAACCGCCTTTCTTCTTTCCTTTTCTAAAAACTTCCTGTTGCCAAGAGGCATATGAGGTATTTATAATCGAATCTAGGACCTTTCGCCTGTCAGTTCGCAACTTCCACATGAGGCCACATGTCATCCTTTTGACTTTCAGTCAATAATTCTTTTTTTTTTAAACTTTTCTGTTGCAGAAACAATGGTTCAGAACTTATCGATTCACTTTTTGTTCAAGAATAGCGCGTACTATACTAATAGCTATATTTGCGCGTATTATGATACACGCTCTGTGTTTTGTGTGTGTTTTTACAGAAAGTTTCGAAATTCGAGGACAAAATTAATTAATAAAAATATTTGCGACTTTTTATTCGAAACAGTAGATTTTGAGATATAAAAATGTAAAGCTCATAATACAGGCTACATTTAGACAGTCGCCTGTTTGTGAATAACATGCCTCGCTAAAGCCGAAATCTCATGTCTCGTTGAAGCTCACAGAGTATGACGAATATGATGAGAAATTGAAAATTTGTTGCTCTTATTTATTATACTCTATAGATTTCGCATTGGCTGGTCATATTAAACCGAAACACCATCGCTCATTGTTTGAACTGCTTTGACTATTATATTTTTAATGCTCTACGTTTTATCATTTTTTTTTTTTTTCAAGAACTGCGGAGTTTTTATTTTGGATGAGATATTCTAGCAGTTATGAAATCTTTTGCATTATTATTGAATCTAAGTATGTCGTGGAAACAATTATTTATACAGTATAGTAAGGTGTTCACCGTAATGATCACAATACTTTAATGTTTTCATTGTTTAGATCTGATTCGATGAATTCTAGATTGCTTTTTATACCCAAAATCCATGACAATATATTACCTATAAAGACCTCTTTTTTACCTTGCAATATATTTAAGTAGTATGCGATCTTTATATTTATTCGAGAAATCTAAATTTTGTAAAGTATGATATTTCAGCATTGAGAAAAAAAATTGTTAACTTGACTAAATCGTGCAACTAATTAGTATTTTGTTAATTGAATATATATCAAAATTTAAGTCAAATGCACGTCATATTAGATTTAATATGTTGTATTTAATTAAAATTCTTCTATATGCTCAATTAATAAATAGTACATTATTAACAAAATAGTTAAACGATTTAGTCATGTTAATAACTTTTTTTCTCAGTGAAGTGCTTCGCAAATTTTTGATAATGTTTCTTCGATTTTCAATAACTCTGCTATATTGTCATAATAAGAATTCTATCTTGAGTAACAAAAAGTACAAATGGCTTTTCCCACAGTCTTATATTGTTCACTTGCTTTATTAGCCGATTGATTAGTTTTGTTCAATAGATTCCATAAGAGCACTTGGTCATAACAGACACCTGCAATTTTCTGTAAGACGAATTTGATATTTATTTATTATTTTTGATAATTATGCATATTAAGGGTGACGTCACCAATTTCAATGGCTTTGACATATGTTGTCAAAGTTACTGTCTTGAGTAAGTATCAAAAGATTTTAAGCGTCGCTCATTGTTTATTAAAAAGTTGTTAACAAAAAAAGTTTACTAAATAAAATGTAATTTTTCTGACACGTGGCACATTTAAGAGAGGATACATTAGCAGATTTATTTATTTATGTGTAGTAAATTGAACGCATGGGCAGGAGAAGGGTGCAGCTTCTCCGCCTGCAACCCCTTCCCTCAAGAAATCGAACTCAATCCATGTCTGAGAGAATTTTTATTAGAAATAATTTACCTCTGGGACATAGGTTTGAGTTAGATTATATCTTCCGGATATACTTTTTAATACGTAGACATAAGGGGTTCCGACCTCCCCCCTACCCTCTTCGGGGAGCTCCACTTCCGAAAGATATAACCTAACCTAACCCAAACCTATGTCCCAGGGATGAATAATTACTAATAAAAATTTATTTCTTAATCATGTGCATGGTGTCAAAAAAATTATTTTTATTAAAATTTTTAAATTAATTTTTTAATAAAGAATGAACGACGCTTAAATCTTTTGATACTTACTCAGGACAGTAACCTTGACAACATATCAAGGCCATCGAAATCTGTGAGTTCGCCCTTAATATACATAATTATCTTTTTTTTTTACTATTTGCATTTGGAAGGGTTCTTCGGAGTGCAACACAAAAATCTGAGTCCGTTTCGTTTTATTCAATTCGCGCGTTTTAAGCATTGCATATTTTGAAACCTCGGACAATTTATAAACAATAAATAAAGAAGCCTAGTAATTGTTTGTGAAATAGAAATTATGTTCGTGTTAATCGAAGTCGAAAAACAAATAAGTGAACAATTTTTAAATAATATTGCCGTTTATCTAAGAAAAATAACGGACATTGTGCTTCAATCGCTTG
Organism: Prenolepis imparis; assembly: GCF_030444845.1. NCBI lineage: Eukaryota > Metazoa > Arthropoda > Insecta > Hymenoptera > Formicidae > Prenolepis > Prenolepis imparis. Next base: position 2,648,574 of record NW_028141160.1, read on the forward strand.
AATCTTTTATTAGGTCAGTAACATGAAAATAACATAAACAGAAAGCTTACGTTCATTTAGTTCCAAGATGTAAGGGGCGACATGGTAATGACTGAGAAAACTCTGACTTAATGAAAATATATACTTTAATGGATAAAAGATAACTTAATCGTGCGGTCGAACAGACTCAATATAACACAGCGCGCACGCCACACTCATTCTCTCGCGCATCGCTCGTACGCATCGCTCGCGCCCTCACGCCGTTTGCAGCGCATCATAGTCATACGCTCTACAATTATTTTTGGCACGCGATTTGATTTTGACTTTTCACTAATATCGTTTCCATTCATCTCACAATTCGGCCTTTCCTGACCATTTGTTCGTCCTCAGACACAGTAAGGCTGGAGTTAAATGTTCTGATTGGTTACGCGATACGCGTTACGCTGAAAATATCAGTCCATGGGAATGGACTGATATTTTCAGCGTAACGCGTATCGCGTAACCAATCAGAACATTTAATTCCGCGTAAAGAAAACGCGGAACGACTGATTGGTTACGTGATACGCGTTACGCAGAAAATATCAGTCTATGGGACTCCAGCCTAATACAAAACAAGATAATAAAGTATAATGAATGAATGCAAAATAGTTTTAAATTGCTTATCAACTAATCTTCAAACTATTGCCTATCCGCTAATCTTTGGTCTCTGTGTTTTTTTTTCGGTATAGTCAGGCGATTTCGTCATACCAAGGTCTAATGTTACAGGCTTCCCAAGTTCCTTCATAGGGGCGACGTGATGTTTGGGAATTCTTTACATCTTTGACTATATGTATATCTATCGTTTCTGAGGACCTTAGATATTTCATAGGGTCCTTTGAATTCGGGAACGAGTTTCTTCGGCGCTCTTGAAGTATTGTCGAAATTTCGTATTCCCACGTAATCGCCCTCTTTGTACTGGCGCGGCTCTTTTTTGCTCTTGTCAAAGTAACGCTGATTGTAATCTTGACTCCTGGAGATATTCTGAGCGGCCTTTTTGACGTAACGCTTCAAGATCACGGGTTTCCGATGTAGCTTTTTCATCTAGATACTCCTTGATTCTATCAATATTCAGGCTTCGCTAATTGACTCTAAACATTAAACGACTTGGCGTGTCTCCAATAGACTTATATATCGTATTATTGATCGCGAATTCTGCTTCTGCTAGTGCTTTGTACCAATATTTTCCGGTATTATCAACTATTTTAGCAAGGAGCGGACCTAATACACGATTAATGCGTTCTACTTGTTCATTCGCTTTCGGGGATCCTGTGGCTATCAGCACGTGTCGAATGTTGTTTTCCTTGAGAAATTCTTTAAACTCACTCGAGCTGAAACAGGTTCCTCTATCTCTCACTATTGTATAAGGACGACTATAGTTAGCGAAATACTGTCCTAGACAATCGATTGATTCCCTCGAAATTGTAATCTTTATAGCATACAATTTAGTGTACTTTGTGAATGCGTCGACAATCACCAGAATGTGCTGTTTAATTAAGTGTTTTCTATCTATAGGTCCCATGTGGAATGTCTGAAATGGTATATTACCTTTAGGTATACAGTGCAGAAAACCTTCAGATCTGCCTGTGGACGGAGCGAATGCAATGCACTTTAAACAACTTCGGATATGATTCTTAATCTTAGTACGTATTTGCGGAAACCAATAGGTTTTGTCAATTGCGCCACATGTTTTTTTCTGGACCAAAATGTCCCATCTCATCATGATACTTTCGCAATACATGACCTTCCATCTTTTTCAACACATAAAACCTTAACTTGCCATCCTTCTTTCTATACACGAGTCCATTTCGCATTTTATACTGTCTATCTTGAGATTTCTCAAGTTTTTCGCGCAGTTCTCGAATTTTGGGATCGCGATTTTGACTTAATGCTAGCTCCAATTCGAGTGAGTTATTTTCAATTTCCAGGATGTTTGTGGCGCGATTGAGAGCATTTACGTGTTGCATTTTAGTGCTGGCTCTGTGTTTCAGAACATAATCATATTTCATAAGCTCGACCGCCCACCTATTTGGACACACATCTTTCTTATCTAGAGTCATTTCTAATGACGTGCAATCCGTGACAATCTTAAATTTAATGCCATGTAAATAGATGTGAAATTGACGAAGTGCATAAATAACTGCGAGCGTTTCTAATTCGAAAATATGATAGCGGCTTTCAGTATCGGCCGTCTGCTTTGAGAAGTATGAGACCGGATGAAACTTTATATCTGCTTTCTTTTGCATAAGAGCGGCTCCAAAGCCATGCGTACTAATATCTGTGTGGAGCTCCATCTCGTCATGAGGACTGTATATACTAAATACAAGTGCCTCTTGCAGCGTTAAAGTATCTGAAATGCTTTTAGTTGTTCTTTCCCGAACTTAAATTAATTATACGTTTTTACGGAGTAATTCGTGAAGTGGTTTTGCGATGATGGAGAAATCCTCAATGAATTTTAGAAAATACGAAACCATGAGGAAACATTACAGGCTTTTCAAGTTTTGTGGAATTGGATATCTCTTGATTGTCTCGATTCCTGACTTATTCGGCTGAATTCCGATCTTAGAGATGTGATAACCTAAGAATTCTATATCTGTACATAAAAACTTACATTTATCGATTCGGAACTCCAACAGATTGCTAACCAAACACGAAAAAGGCCGAATTCATGGCGCTATTTACTAACATCCACTATAAGACAAATGAAAAATATAGGATCGAAAGGGTCTGAATAGCTTAGTGGTAAGAGCAGTCGCCCGGCAAGCGAAAGACGCGGGTTCAATTCCCGCTTCAGCGACTTTTCGGACCTATATTTTTCTCGCCTATTTTCCCGTTGTAAAAATTTGAGGATTATTAATTTGATGGAACTTAGTAATCTCAAACCAAGAGATACCGTTCCGAAAAATTAGAATTAATTTTCGTGCTTGGCTCTTAGGCCGAATTTAAGAATCACATTTAGTTATTAAATACTGAGAACCGATAAAAATATTTCTTAATTTTTGAAATATGTCATGTTTTATTATTTAATTTTTTACGAACTTTTATGCTGCAATCTTATCCTCGAATTTCAGAACATTCTATGTATGTTTGTGTGTATATGAGTAAGCAAAATACGCGCAACATGCAGCCAGCAGATAGGTAATAGATTTTTCTTCAGAAGTTGCTAGCAAATTGGTACTAACTGTGTTTGCATTAGATTGTAATCTATTGGCAGAGCCTGCTTACAGAACTTGACAGCAAATTGGTAGTTCGAGAAAAATCTGCGCGTGCGCAGTGCGCAAACTGATTGGCAGTATAAACCAAACAAGAGTTGCAGATAGTGAGTCCTGCTCGATTTCTACTGCCAATCTGCTGTCAGATTATGTCAGCAAGCTTTGTGACAAGTTACAATCTTGCTGTCAATTTGTCGACATAATCGAAATTAATAGATTTGTACGTAGTTTTCCCGCTGGCAAAAATTTGTAGCAGGTAATGAGGTACTTGGCAAAATCTATACGATAGATTTGGCTGACTGGGTATATGTATATAAATTATTATATACAAGGTGTTCGGCAACAGATGGGACACAAAATTTAAGGAGTGATTCTACATGATAAAATAAGATGATCAATAAGAAAATCAAGAATATCAAAATTGCGATGAAGGCTTCAATTTTTCGTTACAAATGTTTGAAAATTCGCATAAAAGATGTCTGAAACACGGCAATTCATTAATTTCTGACATGCGTAGGCGCCATCAAAATACATTGTGAATATACTATAAATACACTTGGCCAAAAAAAGCGGCACACCTAAATATTAAAAAATTGTGAAAGTTCAAGAATTTATATCTCAACTAATAATTATGATATTGAGGTGTTTAAAAAACAAAAATTTGAAGTCTGTAGTTTGAGAAAATTTTAGTGTCGATTACGTGGAATGATCAGTTTTGCACTGACAAATGACAGAGTGAGAACCTGCAAAACTGATAAATGGAAGGTCCACTTTCCTGAATTGCACGACGAGAATCAGTTGGCGTAGCTCAATAAGATGAAAAGCACGTGAAAATTCAAATTTTTATCTTTAAAATACGCTTTGGCGGAACTTGATATGATAATTTTTCGCTGAGTTTTCTCAATTTGAAAAAAGTCGGTTTTTTTACGACAAATTATGATTTAAAATGTGTATCTGCTACTTTTATTAATTCGAACCGTTGTAATTCTATTCAAGAATGTTGCATTGAATGCGGAGTGTCCCGAAGCGATGCAAATCGTGCCGGGCATCTGTGACCGGACAATGTGTTATGACACTACAGTAGTGTTACGTCCGTTTCGTGTCGAAGATGCCGTAATAAACCTTTGGCATTTTGCTATATCCTTTGGCTTGATTTCATTTGAAATTTTTAGGAAAAATGTTTCATATAAAAATTGATAGGGTTTCGAGGGGGACATAATATCATGATTTAGAATTTTCTCTGGATGGCGTTTTTCAAAGTTATTTAGTGGTTAATACAGTTTTCTTACACGGAATTACCATATTTTTTTACATAAATTGATTACTCGTAATATTCAGCATAAAAAGTTATAAGGGACTTTAGATCTAGTTATAAGAGAAGTTATAAGTTAGGATGAGTGAATAGTTTATGAGATACTTTTTACTTTACTTTTGATGTAATCTTATATGAACTATAAAATATCTCGTAAAATTCATTTTTTGATAATCTTGTCTCAATTTTTTATGCACAAAATAATGAGAAGAATCAATTGATGTAAAGAAAACAGTTGTTTTCGAGAAAAAAGTATGTAAATTATAATTAGCACTTACTCTCTCTTGTAGCTGCTAATAAATTACATATCTTTTCTTAAAAACAATTGTGTTTTCTTTATACTTATTGATTCTTCTTATTATTTTATGCATAAAAGTATTAAGGTAAAATCGTCAAAAAATGAATATTTTATGAGATATTTCATAATTTATGTAAAATTATGTTAAGTATAAATATCTCATACACTATTCACTTTTTGGCCATTTTATTCTTATAACTTTTTATAGTGACTATTGCGAGGAATCGATTTATATATAATAAAAACATTAAAATAGTTCTGTTAAACAAACAAATCATTTTCAAATGACTTTGAAAATCGCTCTTTAGGAAAAAGTAGCGCCATCTTCTTTCTCTCTCAAAATCAAACAAGTTCTTACTGAAGTATTTTGTTGTACAATCAAAAATAATGTTTTTAAGGGTAGTCAATTAAAATGGGATACCCTGTATATACATATAGAGTGTCTCAAAGCACCCGTGACAACGCTCGTGAGAAGGCAGGACGGATCGAGATGAACAAAAAAGTCTCATACTATTTTGCTAAATTCGAAATAATTATTGCGTTATTAATTGAAATATCTAAGCGAATGAGCATGTGGAAAGTGATAGGCATATAAGATAGCTTATTTGTTTATGTCTCTTAGTAACAAAAGCATCATCATTTTTTCCGGTGACATTGCTCTCCGCTCGCTGCATGACTCCACCTCTCGTTCAAATGATGCTTCCATTACTAACTAAGAGACGTAAAGAAATAAGCTATCTTACATGCTTATTGATTTCGGTATTGTCCCAATTGCTCACAGTACCAATCGGACACAACGATATTTCCCGATCGAACACAATCTCGATCGGATATAGCAGTCCTGATCGGACACAGTCTTTATTGGACATATACAGACATATACAATTGCGTTCGGACACAGTCCCGATCAGACACATTTCCAAATGGTCTGCTCATATTGACCGGTGCTTTTAGTTCTTAACGAGGTCTGTAATTGTATATTTTCACATAGGTTTTCAACTTTCGCAACATACGAAGTTCATTACAAGCCTGTGTCCGATTAGGACTGTGTCCGACCGGAAATATTGAGAAATATTGTCGTGTCCGATTGGTACTGTGCGCAATCTGGACTCACTTCCGATTTCGGCCTACCGCTTTCCACGTGTTTATTCGCTCAGATATTTTAATTAATTATTTTAATATTTTAATTAATAACGCAATAACAATTGCATATTGAGTAAAATGATATGGGACTTTTTTGTTCATTTCGATCTATTCTGTCTTCTCACACGTTGTCTTGGGTGCTTTGGGATACCTTGTATATATAATATATTTGCACAATTTTACTGCAGTTTTTACATGCTGTTGACACTCACTGTAAAGAAAAATTCTATTAACTTTGTTTTGTTCGCGCGATTAACTTATTGTGAAACGTAGTGTCCTGTTTCTGGTGGCACGTCTTGTATATAAAAAATATGTAAAAAATAGTTACAAATATTAGTTTTATATTCTGTGCATCATTTTTGTATCGTTAAAATATAACAATAGGAATTTTATGCCAGGGCCATCTTTTCTGTCGACATTGACAAATTTAATGAGTTTGTGACAAGAAGTCAATGATATACGTAAGTAATTTTGCATCATATCAAGTCTTTCTCTCTATATTGTTTGAGTGTCAAGGTATTAGAAACATTTCATCAAATGATTTAAACGCGCGCGTATACAGTTGTTGATAAAACTATCTGTGTAATTTCAATTTAAGTAAACAAATTTTTATATTTATATAGATACATTTGGAAATTTTAAGGAACGTATTTTATGACTCAAAATATCTTTTTTAAATGAGCAAAAATTTATAGCTATTAAAGAAAATTTTAAGCTTCTCTAACAGATTATTGGATTAATTATTTTAGACATAGTTGAAGATAAAATATTATATAGTTCTCAAAATATCTTTTTTTTTCTCATAATCCAGAATGTCAATTTGACATTGAACGACGATAATGATAACATATCAGCATTTTGTGCAGACGTACCATTAATCTGCTTCCCGTCTGCTTTCATAGCAATTGTATGTAGCAATTCTAATTGTTTCTATAAGATAACTCAGATAGCATATGTCCTTACAAGATATTTAAGAAACGATTTAAAGAAATCTAGTCCTTTAGTCTTTAAGATGCCTTTTGATCTTTTTGTGCTGTTTGAGAACTCATTAAAAGACGCGCGAACATTATTTTCATATATTTTGTAATATTTAGCTTCACTTTAAGATGTATACGTATTTATTTGCTCATTGTAAAAATTACTCAGCATCTCACCAAAAGGCAAATGATAATGGAAACAAATCGTTAACTTAATTTTTTTATGATAATTATTTTGTTTTCAGATATTTCGTATTATTTATATTTCATTCCTGTAAAAAATTGTTTTTGTTCTAACGTTCTTATGATATTTATTATTTTTTCCTCTAATAATTCTTATTTGTATATTTTGTTTGAAATTCTATTTTTCTTACTTAATTCCAGAATAGAATATATTCATTGTTTGATATCGATTAGATGTAAGAAAAACTTAACACTTAAAATATATCATGGATTTCCTTAATTTTCTACAATTTTTTTATTATTACATAAATAATAAAATATCTGAAAATGTTGCTCTAGCAGATAATATAATAACATAGAGATAACTTCTGTATAAAAAAGATTAAGTAAGGTAAGCTTTTAAGCGCGGTCATATGTCTTTATAACTATAAAATGTTTAATTGACATTTTAGGTTGTGAAAGAATATAGATAGAATATTACTTTGAATCATTTGTGTATCTAAAAAAAATTCATGAAAATCTAATGAGGAAAACTCCATTTTCTTTAATAGCCGAGATTTGATTCAAGAAAGACTCATTGAAAAAAAAAAAATTTTAATTCCAAAAATGTGTTTCCCAAGTTTTCCAAACATGTATATGAGAATATAAAAAGTCTGTTTATATCTAAAAATACAAAGTTACAGGTAAGTTTATCAAGCACATCCAAATTATTTGATGTCCTTGGTAGATTGGCAATCAAATGCAACATTAATATAACTAATATAACATAAAAATAAAACTTGATATAATGCATAGTCACCTTTGTCACTACTACTTTCTATCACAAATTCCTTAAATTTGTTTATATCAACGAAAATAGATGGACCATTTAGCATGGAATGCTTCACATTTGTTATTTGTGTTGGTTGGTAATAATGAATAAATAAATTTATAATTATAATATTATGTATTTATTATGCATGTGTCATATATTAAAAATCGATAAATATATATGGGTCATTCCACGTCAAATCGACCACTCCCCTGCTCAAAATTGTGTTGAAGTAAATCTAACTTGTGAGGTACGACAATTTAGCTTGAAGCATCTAGTTTTATATGCCGTCTGGCGATTTTGAAAAATGTTAAATAATGACTTTCATTTTGTCAGTTAAATAGAAAATGGTATGTATTTTCTTGTTTAAATCTTTACTATTTTCTTGCAGATGAAGTACAAAAGTCATTTTTAATGTAATTTTATCCGCTGAGTCCGAATCTGAAGAAAAACAATATTTGCAAAAATATATAATTTTGTTTTTCTTACTTCAGATTTGGACGGCATAAAAAACTAGATGCTTCAAACTAAATTTTGGTATCTCTCACAAGTTAGATTTACTTCAATACACAATTTTGGGCAGGGGGTGGCCGAGTTGACGTGGAATGACCCATATATACATATATATATACAATCTATCAATAAATATATACAGGGTCCCATTTAAAAAAATATGCTTGAATATACTAAAAATTACAAATTCAGAAGGAGGCTATATGGAGCCACGCGTAGGGTGTAGGTACGCAAATACTAAAAACAAACTTGTTGGAATAACAAATTTATTAAATCTAAACGTTTCGGTCCTTTCTTTGGACCTTCTTCAGTAAATTTAATACAATAAATTGGAGCCTACATTGTTGACTTATACTAAAAATGTCGCGTTTTAGAAGAAAATGTTTCGAATAAAAGTTGTTTGGTTTTGAGGGGGAAAGAAGTTGGCGTTTTGACTGACTTTTTCCTAAAGGACGATTTTCAAGATCATTTGAAGGTCATTTGTTTTTTTAAAATGGAGCCATCTTAATTTTTTTAAATAAGATTTCTCGCAATATTTACTATAAAAAGTTATAAGGGTAAGATGGACAAAAAGTGAATAGTTCGCGAGATATTTTATACTTAAGTTTAACATAATTTTACGTGAACTATGAAATATCTTAAAATATTTATTTCGTCGATTTTACCTCAATACTTTTATGCACAAAAAAAAGAGGTATTAATTGGTATAAAGAAAATACATAATTGTTTGTAAGGAAAAGTAGCTGCTAGTTGCAAATTACATTCTTTTTTTTATAAACAACTATATATTTTCTTTACATCAATTGATACCTCTTCTTTTTTTGTGCATAAAAGTATTGAGGTAAAATCGACGAAAAATGAATATTTTATGAGATATTTCATAATTTACGTAAAAAAATATAAAAAACTGTTTACTTTTTGTCCATCTTACCCTTATAACTTTTTATGGTGAATATTGCGAGAAATCAATTTGTATAAAAAAATTAAGGTGGTTGCATTTTAAAAAACATAAATGACCTTCAAATGATCTTGAAAATCGCCCTTTAGAAAAAAGTCAGTAGTGCCAACTTCTTTTTCCACCCTCAAAACTAAGCAACTTTTATTCAAAACATTTTTTTCTTAAACACGACGTTTTTGATATATTTTGAACATATTTTTTAAAATGGGACATCCTGTATATTGATATATCGATGTAGAACTTATTGTTAGATATTTCATAATTCATATTAGTTAATTTCGTATGAAAAAAAGAAAGTAAAAATTTGTCATGCATCACTTTCAGTTGAAACCAGTACGCAGTTTAGACAACTTGAGACCTGCATGGAGTGGGCATTTACGGCACAATCCTTCACCTAGTACTGTCATTACAAATCCATTTGAAGTTTTTTCGAAAAAGCCAATTTTAAATTCGTCCCCTTATCCTCTTCCTTCAGATATTTTGTTCAATCAATCGAAAATGTTAGCTTCTAACTCATTAACTTCGGAAAAGACAAACGGAACTGTAAAAGAAATAGATAAAACATTACTTTCATCTACGTCATCTGCATCATGCAATCTAAACATTGAACCAAATCGATTTTTACATGAATTAAATATACATTATGATTTAATAAAACCTGTTGCTGACCTATCATTATCATGTGTTCATAAAAAAGAGAATTTCAAGATGGAAGACAATTTTTCTTCGAACGATAGAAAGTTTAATTGTAAAAATATTTTTACAAATAATACTAATTCAGTAGCAAATGCATGGGATAGCGAATCTTTTAAAACGTCAAATTTTCTTCATGAAGTAAATGAAGATGATGATCCTTTTGACACGAGTAAAGTATTTATGCCTATTTATTTGCAAACAGCACCACTTTTTAAATCCAAAACTCCTTCAATGCCCGCTCAGTTTCATCCATTATCACATCCATTCAATACTACATCCTGCTCTGCACATGTTAAGGTAAACACAACATCATCCATATTATTTTTTATATCTACGAATATATTTATCTATATTTCGATCAATTTATACATGATTGTTTGATCCGTAAAGTATATACAAGTATAACATACTTAGAATGTTTTAGATTTTAGATTTACCGAATTATTTTCCAGTTGCTAGAATGAGCAAATACTAGAAGATGAATTAAAAACAATATTTGTTATTCCAATATTGATTATGAGATAGGTATCAACAGTTATAAGTTTAAATTATCCTCAAATTTCCTTTTGGCGAATTAAATTACAAGGATATGATTAGATAATAAAATTTTGTTTTCTTTAATAAGAAAATTAAAAATTTAATTATCGAGCATTTTAAGAAACTGCAAAAATATACTCGGTAAATCTATTTCTGTAAAATTCGCTTCTTTTATTTATTTCCATTGTCATATTGTCCATGTTCTTAACTTTTGGCTGTAATAAATATTGTAATTCATATGAGTGTATGTAAAGTGAAATTATCAAATTATAATATCTGATAATTAGATGCATATATAAAATGTTTCAGAGTTAAACATCTCAACTTAAAATGTGAATTTAAAACCTGAAAATTAGACAAATCTTCACGAAAACTTACATAGCACGGATTATATCTTAATATTTACTTATATTATAAAGGGTTCATCACTGAATAATAAGCATTTGAAATTAAGTGGCGTACTCTTATTGTTTCTGAGATACTTCAAATTTTAAAGATATATACATATATGATTAAAATTAATATAATACAACGATTATTATAGATTATTGTGGCTATTTATAGAATATTTCAATATTAAAATATGTTGAATATTTATTCCGACTACTATTTCCTATTGCGAAAAATTGCGAAAAATTTGTTATTAAATAACAAGCGGATAAGACGAGATATGTATACATATACTATATGAACGTGTTTGTACTTAATTTCTCAAAAATGTCTTGTCAAAAAATAAATAATTATACGCACAGTTGAATTTGCCGTGAAATTGTTTTTATTTTCTATCTTTGGAAAAGTTTTAAAATTTTCAAAATAAGAAGAAAGGGTATTTAAAAAAATTTGACATTTGTGAAAAATTTTTTGCCATAAAGTATATTTTTTAAAAATTTGGTTTAAAATATATTTTTTTCTTTTATGATATTAGCTCATAAATTTCGATTTTTTAAGAGGATATTTCACCACTTTAATGATCGTTTAAAAATAAATTGTATCTCTTATCCATGTGGGACACTTTTACAATAATTGAATTAAGGTGATTCTGCAAAATGTATATTTTTTGCTGAAATAGAATTTTGTAATTATTTATAAGTAATTATTTATAATTATTTATATTATTTATAATTATTTATATTATTTATAATTATTTATAAGTTACGTTGCATGTTTCATGCATATTTAATGCATGCTACCTCAAATTTCTTTGTGAAATTTTTTTAGATTCAAGAATGTTAATTTTAGATTCAACGTTTGAATAATAATTATACAATTTTATATTGTAATGGTTTTTATAATAATTATAAAATTAGTTTCTGAAAATGTATTCTGCAATAATTTTGTTAAGATGCTTCGCGTTAATACTACAATTATAGTAGTATTTATTTTGGGCGTCAATTTTATAAAGATTGCTACACGTTATAATAATTAAATTTAGAATCAATAACTTTAAAATTTAAATTAATTTTTTTATAACACAATATATTATACATTATATTTTAAAATTAACATAATGCTAAAATTTTAAAATAAAATAAGTTTTTCTTAATGAATAATTTTTTATTAAACTTTTTATAAATTTTTTATAAACAATTAGCGATTGCTAAAATCTTTTCAAAATCACTCAGAATTCTTGAACAACATATATAAAAATCAAGATCATATCGTCTGCTTTTTTATTTAATCTCAACGTAATTTAAAAATTACTGAGAATTTTAACGTAAATATAAGAGAGCGCCAACTGATTTCAAGCATATGTTACTCAGGAATAAACTCTCTACAATATATATTAAGTAATCCGTGCTTTGTAATTTTTTGTAAAAAATTATCTAAAATAAATAAGAAAATTTTTGTAGAGATATACCCGCGCAAACGTTTTATCCAAGAGATATTGACATCTAAAGTTATATGGCTAAGAGAATGATAAATGAAATATATATATATATATATATATATATATATATATATAATTTTATTTGAAATTACACAGTGTTTTATTTTAAGTGATATAGTCGATTATTTCAAAAATAACGTTTTTTGGGAAAAATGTTCTATATAAAAGTTGTAAGGTTTCGAGGGGAACATAATATCGTGACTTAGAATTAAAAATCAAACGAACTTACCTGTAAGTGACGTTCGATTGTAATTATATAAGAGTCTCGTTCTTCAGGATTACACTAGGTAGTACCTCTACTTTTGCCAAGTTGAGCCATCAAAAATTTTCTCTGGTACGTGTCTGCACACCCTGATCACCATTACATCTTCATAATTTTCAGAGCTATAAAGACACTTGCCGACAAAACAAAAAGAAAATTCGTGATTGTGAGGGAAAGTAGTTTTTAAGGATGGGTTATAATCCCTTCGAACGAGACTCTCATATAATTACAATCGAACATGACTTACAGGTAAGTTTGTTTGATTTTTAATTATATTTCGAGTCTCGTTCGAAGGGATTACACTAGGTAGATGTTTAGAGCTACAGAACTCAATTCCGAATTTTTTTTTATTTGCGGTCTTCTAAAACCGTTGAAGTAAATACATCTTGATCAGAAGAAATCTTGTAGAACTTTGCGAAAATCTTTGATTGCCCTGACCAACTGGCTGTCTTACGTATTATACTTATATCTATTCCTTTACGATCCGCTGCCGATGTCACAGCGTGTCTTGTACTGTGAGCCGTGAAACATGTGTCAATTCCAGCTTGTCCGAGACACTCCTTTATCCATCTACTCACAGATTGTGAATTTGCTGCATGGTGAGGCTTATTTACAGTGATAAATAAATTTTCCTCACCCTTTCTCAAATCTTTGGTTGCTGCCAAGTAACGAATGATGACTCTTGCCATACATCTTTGGTCTTTGGTCTCTCCTTGAAGAAAGGCAGAAAAAACTTTGGTTGGTCTACTTCCACTTTCGAAGTTTTAATTAGTTCAGTTATTCTTATCTGTACTCCCTTTCTTGTGATATAGACATATTGTTGATTTTTATTAACGCCAACGTCTCAACTTTATGTGCTGTTGCTAATGTCATTAAAATTACTAATATGTAAGTCAGGTGTTTTAAATCCAGAGTATCAAGAGGTTCTAAATCTTCTGCCCATTTCAAAATTACTTCAACGTCTCAAATCGAGTTGTATTTGACTTTTGTAAGTTGTAAATAGTTTGAATACACCCTTGAAAAAACAACTTATTGAATTGTTCGGGAAATCCTCGAGATTGATAAGTAATATTACTGATCTCTCTCCATTGTCAAAGCGTTGAGATAAGTATTGTAACACAGTTTCAGTATTCGCCTGAAATGGATTCAATTTCAACTTTTTGCAAAAAATACCATCAATTTTTAAAGCTAGAATTATGTTGACGTAATGTTGAATCTATTAAGGATGAAATCAAAATATTGATGACTTTTTCAGACAGATTTTTCCTTTTGTATGCTATCCACATAGTTTTCTTGCAAAGAAAGATGACTCGCCAGGAAGTGTTTCATTAACCTGCAGGGTGATAATAAAAGATTAGGTGATGCTGGAAAAATTTCTGGTTTATCCATAAGCATAAACATATACGGGATATCAAGGGTGGGAAGGCCAATTCGGCACGACTAAAATACCACACGCCCCGTCATTTTTTATTTTTTATAACGCTTTTAGTACTACAGAAAATGGTGGAAAAGCATAGAATTTAAAAATTTTCCAGTCTAGTGTAAACACATCAATGGCCCATGCCTCTGGATCTCTTTTAAAAACAGAATTTGTTTATCTTGGTGTTATTTCACACGAAGCAAATAAATCAATTTTTGGGTAACCCCATTTGTTCACTATTTTTTTGAATGCCGAATTTGTCAATTCCCATTCTGTATCAATGTTTGTTCTTCTTGATTCCCTATTAGCGTCTATATTCTCTTGTAAAGGGATATAAGAGGCATCTACCCACACATTTCCGTTTCTTCACACCACTGCCAATTTTCTAGCTAAACGACTTAACGTGGGATACTGAATCCTTCTCATTCGATTCATAGGCTAACGCAGTTATATTGTCCGCCTTAAGCAAGATTTCACATTTTCGACAATTTGAAGCAAAACATTTTAATGCCTAGAAGGCTGCGATTAACTCGAGATGATTGATATATTGCTTTCTTTCCGACGCTGTCCAAAAACCATTGACATGAAAATGATTACAATTAGCCCCCCAGTCTGTGAGGAAGGCGTTTGAAAAAAATTTTATTTTTGAATTTAAATTGCCTTATCGATTGTTTTGCAATAGGGATATTCTTTTTCCACCAGTTTAGATCTAAGTGTGAGCTATTTGACATCGACATGGTTTTTTCAAAATCCTGATCTTGAACAATTAAAGCCATAAATTTTTCTCTTTTAACTATCTTAGTATAAAGTAAACTACGGAACCGTTGGGCACGCCGCTATCAAGAGTCCTATTAAACTTGCAAAATCTTGTATTTTACAAGACTTCTTATATAAAAAATTTTCTATTAAGCTTAATAATTCTTTTTCTTGCGTTAACTCTAAGGTCATTTGATTCGAGTTAATAATGAGGCCTAAAAATTTACATTGTGTCGCAGGAACATTCATGCTCTTCTCGTCATTGATAAAAAAATCCAAGGATTTCAGCAAATTTTTAGTGATTGTTACGTTTTTCACGCAAGACTCGTAAGTTGATTCTATATTCTATACATAAAATATCGCCTATATTATTGAAATTAAACCCTGTTCTTTTAACATTATTAATCACAGGTTTCATTTATTTTGGTAAAGACCGATTTAGATTGGTACATAAACCAAAAGAAAGGCACGTGAATTCATAAAGCGTATTTTTGAAAATAAAAATTATCTGCTATTATCAATTTTACTAAAAAATATGCATGAAATTTAGAACTAAAAAATATGGTGAAATAAATTGAGTTTGAATTGGTTTACATTTTTTTATAGTTTCACTAGTTTTCAGTTTAAAAATTGCTTCCTTCATGTCTTTTTCTTCCTCTTTAGAGAAATTACCAGTTACAATGTAAAAAACTTACTATGATAAACCGGATGATTTAAAGGTTATTTTATATCTTTTAATGCACTCAAGAACAAACTTATCGCGTGTAATTGCCTTCCAGGCTTTGTAAATATTTTTTAAACGTTCAGCAGTATGACTTACATTTTCAACTGATTGTTGTTTTTCTTGCTGGATCTTGGCTTGAGGAGTCTTTCGGTTTGTTGTATTGTTGGTTTTTCGAGAACTTTGAGGACGTTTGCGATGTTTTATAGCCCTGATTTCGTTCCCTGTCTTGAATAAGGGCCTCTCTGTTTAAAGAACGTCTTGTGCAATTGGAATTGGATTTTTGGAGTTAGTTGATGATATGGAGGCCTTCTGGACTTTGATTTCTTTTCCAAGTTTTTTCACAGATTTTGCTGACTTAATTATTTTTCCTAATTTATCCCCGTAGAGAAAATCACCAGGGATAGTTTTTTAAAACAAATCCTTGACTTGATTTGACAACATAGGAGTAATAAAAACTTTCCTGGCTAACGAAATTTGGAAATAAAGTTGCGTTAACAATTTTCCAGTGTCAGCTAATTGCTCCAGCAATTTCATCCTATCAATAGGTTCCTTCTGGGGTGACAAGTGACCCCGCATGTTCGGTATCTGATCGACATGCGAAGAGTCCCGGGTTCGAATCCAGTTCGAACCAACACACCCCATATGCCTGCTGGGAAACTTGTGGAAGGAAGAAAGAAGAGTTGGTGAGAGGAAGGGAGAGTAGAATGAGAGGGACAGAAGAAAAAGGAGATAAGAAAGTTGAGAAAAAAGAGGAGGGAAGGAGAGAAGAGTCTTAGATTGTAAGGTCGCTTAGGTTGTATGGTCAGGGCAAGAAAAAGTTGAAAGAATTGTTTGTGCAGGTTCGGGAACGCTCCTATCAAAGGTGCCTTGTAAATCCTAAAGGGATACAATAAACTGATTTTATCCAATAGGTTCCTCCTCATCCTTCAAAATCATCGATATTGCTTCTCCTAAGGTCGAGAGTGCTGTTCCTGCAAAATTTTGTTCTTGAATAAACAGATTATCTCGTTTAGTGCCAGCTTCGTTCAACGTAGCTGCAATTTCTGCGTTTAGGGCAGGAGCTTCCAAGGAAAGATTCCCTGTTCTGAAATATTTGGCCAGGACCTTTGTTTTTCTTTTGCCAGACCTTCTTTCACTCATTTGGATCATCTGATCACGGAATCCGGATGAAGATCAATGATGTCTTTCTGTTTTCCACTTTCAGGGTCTTCCCCTAGCACTCTTTTTGTCTCTTCATCCAACTGTTATCTCAACGACCTTGGTGCCTATTACAGTTTTTTGGGCGAGTTTGCTCACGAGGTGAAAATTACAAAAGTGAGAGATTCACTAGATTATCTACGATTTTACTTGTCGAAATCTAGTGAATCTTTCACTTTTGTAATTTTCATCTCGTGAGCAAACTCACACAAAGAACCATAATAAACACCCTTGTCTTTGTTAACTTCATCTGTCAAAATTTCCTCCATAACCTCACTTTCAGTATCTGAGGCCTGAGACGTTGATTGGGACTGATCACACGATTCTTGTCCGTTTGTCTCATCCTTAGACAAAATGTTGTTGTTTGGATGAATTTCTTTAGTTAACTTGAGGATTAAATTGAATTGTCTAATAAAAGATAGGGTCCATGTAAAGCACTGGTTGTTAATGCCTCCTTCATGCAAAAGTCACCAGTTTTAAAAGCGCAAACGTGTCTCATTCATTGCGAGAACACGAAGCCAATACCTCAAGAAGAATTACTATCTAAGAAAACAAAAGATTTACCTGAATCGGACACGTTGACGGAATGTCTACGTTTAATTTTCTTTTCTAACCTCCTCAATTTTTGAGGATTTTCTCGTCCGATTTTTTGTCTCTACTTCTTTTCTTTTCTTTTCTCATTTTCAGTGCTGATCTAACAATATTGAAGAATTTCAAAACAATTTTTTAAGGAAAAATGGATGAAAAGTCGCTAAAAACTCTCTTTGATGTGACTCTGCCGAACACAAGAAACGTTATGAAGATGTAATCGTGGTCGGGGTGCACAGACGCGTACCAGAGAAAATTTTTTATCTCATACTCTAAACTTGGTGGTTCAACCTGGCGGAAGTAGTGCTACTACCTAGTGTAATTCCGAAGAATGAGATTTGAAATATAATTGTTTCTGGGCGGTGTTTTTCAAAGTCATTTAGAGGTCAACACAGTTTTCTTAAACAGAACTGTCCTTGTTTTTACATACATTGATTTCTTGTAATATTTGGCATAAGAAGTTATAAAGATAGTCCAAAAGTGAATAGTTTACGAAATATTTTATAATTTAGTTTGACATAATCTTACATGAACTATGAAATATTTCGTAAAATATTCATTTTTTAATGATGTTATCTGAATACTTTTAGGCATAAAATAATGAGAGAAATTAATTGGAAAAGAAAACACACAGTTGTTTTCATAAATAAGTATGTAAATTGCAAATTAGCACTATGTACATATTTTTTCTTGAAAACAACTGTGTTTTCTTTACATCAATTGATTTCTCTCATTATTTGGTGCATAAACATATTAAAGTGACATATTTTAGGCTTTTGCGGTGTACATGAACATTAACATTGATTTTCGGATTTGAATCGCGTAGACATTTTGTTTGATTCCGACATTTTGTGAACATTTTAGCTCACTTCGTCAGGGAGGAACAACCTGATACTAGTATCAGGTGCTACAGTATCAAGTTGTTCCTCCCTGATGAAGTGAGTTGAAATGTTCACGAAACGTCGGAATCAAACAAAATGTCTACGCGGTTCAAACCCGAAAATCAATGCTAATATTAAAGCAAGATCAAAAAATAAATTTATGAAATATTTCATGTAACATTATGTCAAATTAAAATATAAAATTATGTCAAATTAAAAGATAATCGACTGTATCGCTTAAAATAACACCCTGTATATACATATGTACATGGGTATCTCATTTTAAATAACACGTTTCTATTTTTCGAAGGCTTCCATTGAAAAATGTTCATAAAAAAATTGTATGATTTCCAGGGGGACATCTAATGTCTATGTCATAAGTATAGTTTTCCAGATGGAGGCATTTTTGCGATTTTGAGGTCATAATTATTTTTTTATGAAAAAGTAATGATGACCTCGAAATGAAATGAAAACGATGAAAACGAAATCACCATAATTTTCTTACATAAATCGATTCATCGTAATATTTGGCCTAAAAAATAATTATTAGAGTAAAATAGTCGAAAAATGAATGGTTTTACGAAATATTTTATGCTTTATTCTGACACAGAAAGTATGAAATATCTTATAATACACTCATTTTTCAATAATCTTATCTTAATAATTTTCTGCATAAAATAATGAGATAAATCAATTACAAAAAAAAATTTTTTTTAAAATTGTGATTTAAAAAATTTGCAATTTGCAATATGCAACTACATATAGACGTCTCGTCCTTTTTTTTACCCTTTTTGAGATCAAATCATGCTTGATTTTTGCCATCAATCTGTCACATTCTGTGAGCAGGTTCTATCAATAGACCCTAATGTGGACATAACTGATGCCAACTTGCTATCTACTTCTCTGAGTAAATTTGTTGCCAATCTGTTGGTATATCGCACGCATTTTGTTTACTAGATGTAGATGTTATCGACTTAAAAATTAAAAAATTTATTGTTAATGTTAGATTGTCAACATTATTAAAAAATCGTACAAAACATCATATATCACTGAAAAATATTTCTCAGTTTGTTTTTGTGAATTAAACATCATGCCTTTACAGTTATCTACTGCTAAAGACGATAAGCTCTGTGTTTAAACTATTACTTTGAACAAAATGTATAATTATTGTAGAATTTTCATATTTTCTAGTAAAGTAAAATAATATAATGCAAATTATTAGTTGACGCTATTAATTTATTTAATCTGTGATAATAGTTTTGTGAAATCCTATATTTAAAATATTTAAATATCAATATTTCTTGAACAAAGCGGTTGCGAGTATATTTCTAGAGGAACTTTCTTTTTTATTTTCGAATTTTAAATTCATATTTTAAGTTAGAACGTTAAATCTTGAAACATTATGTATATATATAAGGTGAGGAAAAAAGTATCGAACCGGTACAATATCTCGAAAGGAGTGGGATACAGAAAAAAATGTTAAATACAAAAGTAGGATTCAAAGTGGGGCACTTGATGGTGACATTGACCTTAACCTAGAGGTCAAATTTAAGGTCATCTCAAGGTCAACTTTATTTATTTATTTTTTTTTATATATAAAACCATATATTATTTACATAAATCAATTCCTCACAATATTGTGCATAAAAAGTTATAAGGGTTGGATGACCAAAAAGTGAATAATTTATTCATTTTTATATTAGAGATATTTTGTACTTTAATGTGACAATTTTACATAAACTATCAAATATTTCGTAAAATATTCATTTTTTTTATTATCTTATTTCAATACTATTATGCACAAAATAATGAGAGGAATTAATTGATGTAAAGCAAACACATAGTTGTTTTTTCGAAAAAATGTGCAATTTGCAACTAGCAGCTACATATTTTTTCTTAAAAACAACTATCTGTTTTCTTTATACCAATCGAATTCTCTCATTATTTTGTGCATAAAAGTATTAAGGTAAGATCATCGAAAAATGAATATTTTACGAGATATTTCATAATTTATGTAAGATTATATTAAACTAAAGAATAAAATATTTTATATCAAAAATTTTTAAGGTTTTCAATATCAAATATATGTATATAAACTATTCATTTTTTTATTATCCTCCATTTATTACTTTTTATGCAGAATATTGTGAGGAATCGATTTATGTAAATAAAATATGATGGTTCTATTTAAAAAAGTAAAGTTGAAATGACCCTTGAATTGACTCTTAAATTGAACCTTGAAATGGCCCTTAAATTTGACCTCTAGGTCAAGATCAATGTCACCATCAAATGCCCCACTTTGAATCCTACTACTTTTGTATTTAATATTTTTTTCTATATCCTATACTTCTTTCGAGATATTTTACCGGTCCGATACTTTCCTCATTCTGTATAGTCGTAAGTTAAAACTTATAACTATATAAAGTTAAAACTTGCAGTATTATATTATTCTCTTTTGTTTCAATTAACTTATTAAATTTTAATTATCGGTATATATGTATTTTTTACAGGATTCTCCAGATTTAATACGCTTAGATTCGACGAATAGTAATGACGATTTTGATCCACTTCTATCTAAGGTTACCGAATTTTCAAGCACAAAACAGATGAGTCAATCATTACATTTACTCGAAATGAGTGAAGGTCTTAGTAATCCTTTATATCCTTATTTTCAACAATCATCGCACAAAAGCAATGATAAACCGAAGGCCTCAGATAACATAGGTGATATGGATTTATTACAAGCATATGGTATAGATTTTAGTAAATTTAGCTTAACTAATAGTGATAATCCATCTATAAAAAATACTCCTGTAAGTAATCGAAGTGTACCAGATAACAATATTAATAATATTGATACGATGGATACATTTAGTTTAACATTGAACACATCTACTATTAAATCACCAAATAATTGGACAAAGTTTGAGTAAATATTAGTATAATTTCACATATATATGTGCATACACACATCATAATTGTAAATATGTCATTAGTACTGTTTTTGCATTAGTACTATTATGTATTTAAATATCTTTACCATCAAATATCCGCATTATAATCTGTTATGAAATCATGCTAAGAATTAGCCAATAATTATACACATAGTCATTCGTCTTTTAGTGTTGTTTTGCGTGATAAATTTTATATACTATTTGGATTAATAAGAATATACTTTTATATAATTCCTCCCTGTATATTTTTTGTATTAAAAATTAATAATATTTGTTATATATATTTTATCAAATGCGGTTTTTCTATTTCTATTATATCAATATTTTTCATTAAATTGTTATTCGTTATCAAACGAATTATGTAATGCAATAATATCATTGTTGTGTAACTTTTTTTTAGAACAATAACATACAACAAAAAAACTGAAAGAAATAATAAAGAAAAACCTAAAATTTTAAATATAATTTGATAATTTAATATTTCTTTGATATGATATATTATATATATAATTAAAATGTTGGAAAAAGCCTGCGAGAAAGTATATTGTAACTATAAAAATGATTATTATATTAGTATTATATTGTGTAATATCCAAGTAGCAAAGTGATGTCAGAAGACGATATAATGTCTAGTTTTAGTCATCTATGGTTTAATACGTCGGTGACTAATAATAGACGTAATTTTTTAGACGTCATTTTGAAAATGTTTTAGTTGGCTAAAACTTTCCAACAACATACACAAATGACACTGTGTAATATAGTGTGTGACCCAGTGATTTCCACAAATCGACACAATTTTCACATTTGGTACTATTTTTTTTCTTTTTTATGAAGTAGCATTCTGGTAGAAAGTAAATTTTTAAGTTTTTAAGTTTATTATTTTGAATTTTTAAGTTTTTTAAAAGAACTTAAAAAAAATTTAAAGATCTTAAAAAAACAAAACGAAAAGCTAAAGTAAAGTGATTGTCCTGCACTCTGGCAGTGAAGTAAAAAAGCTAAGCGGCGTTCCAGCTACAAGTCGACACTGTATCACACAGTTTAGAATTGTGTTTCGTTGCTGGAAAGTAGCCCTATATACATTCTTGACGCTTGCAACACTCTGGGTATCATCTGTTTTAACTTTGAATAATAATAAAGATGATATGATCCCATGAGTATTGCGATCGCCAAGCAGAACAAACGATAAAGACTTCTCTCGCGGAGAGAGATTGTGAATTATAGTAATCTACGAACTAAAGAAAATCGCATTTAAACTATATTTGTAATCAGCAGCATCGTTTTCAAAGGACTACAGAGCGATTTTTTTGGAAAAATGATCAAAATAAAAATTCAAAAAATAACGAAAACTGGCCGCGGATCAGATGTAGTTGCCTTAATATTTTCGTATTATATTTATTATAAATTTTTCAGAATCAAATTGCAAAATCCAGCTCTATAGGCCCAATTCTGATAATGTAAGGAATACGTCAAAATAAATTTCATGAAAAAATATAAGTTTTTTGAGGTATAATACGAAGACTATGAATATCTAAGTCTGTGTCTAAGGTGGAGCTAACAACAGAACATGGGGAATATTCCGTGGTAGAACAAGGAGAGTTGATTGCATCTTCTTTGCCTCTCTTGCATAGATCAAAAGTATCCGAATATGATGATGTGGACCGTCTGCCTTGTGGCACTGTATTGTGGGCTTCTTTAGCAACTCCCTCATGTCACGCGTATGATACTATTGTTAATTTACGTTTTGCGATGTTTTGAATGAGGTTATGTTCGACGTTTATAGTGATTTTCTAGATAAAAAAGATGAAAGCTCGTGAAGAACAACGTGTATGTGTTAACAATACTAAGAATTTAAAGGCTTTTCTATATTAAATATATATGTATTGGCGACGTCAAGATTCTCCCCAGCGCGACTAGCGGTCGCAAGTGGAACTAACGTAAATCAGACAGTCTGTGTGATCTTGTTGAGAGCCAAAATAAAAAATTGATAATACGGATCACAAAATCTATGAAGGAGGTGCGAAAAAGCGTGTCACGTTTTGTTGCGTATCACAATGTAATACTTACAGTGTCCCAGACATATAATGGACAGTTGTAAATAGAAATAGTACAGACCAAACTTTCAAAGGAACAATTTAACTGATGGTGAGCAGTAACATTAAAGAATGTTTTGTTTTATAAATATTTTATTATGCAAAACTTATCACCTTCAAAGTAAGTTAGTAACAACTCTGAAGTACGAAATATTACATTTTTTAGCTTATATTTTGAAAATAACTGCAAGAAATAATAAAGCAATAAAAGGATATGAATTTGATAATTAATTTCAGAATGTATTTATCCCGAGTAAACAATTTTTCACAATGTAGGAATTAGGCAAGGATATGACTGAATAAAACACGCACGGTTAAAAGAAAGTATTCTTTGGTTTATTCGGGTTCGTGTGCTCGAGACAACGGGACGGAAACGACTGACTGTCGCGCCACAGACACACACACACATATATATATATATATATGTGTGTGTGTGTGTCTGTGGCGCGACAGTCAGTCGTTTCCGTCCCGTTGTCTCGAGCACACGAACCCGAATAAACCAAAGAATACTTTCTTATATATATATATATATATATATGTGTAGAACAAAAAAAAACGCGGGCAAAAGATGTCGCCACATTTGTCGAATTGACTAATCAACACCCTCACTCAAAAGGCAATTTGGCGACAACAAAAAAATATTTTTGGTCGTTTACGAATTTAGTCCCATTTCGTTCACGCACTTACTGTGCTTTATTGAAGCGAGTGCCTTTGTTAGAACGTCTGGTATCTCTTTGGTGGGTCGATATTCTATCTTGATTACCCCTGCATCTACAACCTCTTTGATGTGATGGTATCTGATGTCGATGTGTTTAGCTCTTCCGTGATTTATCGGATTCTTGGTCATCTGTCCAGCATCTTGGTTATCATTAAATATCGTTAAATTTTCTTGACATCCTGAGATTTCTTCTTGGAATTTCTTAAGGTGCATTGCCTCTTTAGCAGCCTTAGAAAGCGATATGTATTCCGCCTCTGTGCTGGATAAGGCAACGGATTTCTGTTTGCGGGAAGACCAACTGATCGCTGCATTAGATAATTTGAAGAAGTAGCCCGTGTAGGAACGGCGATCATCCGCATCGTTTCCCTAGTCCGCATCTGCATAGCCTTCTAATTTCTTCCCTGCCTTTTGAAAAACAAGTTTCAGGTCTTTCGTTCCTTTTAAATATCGTAAGACCCGTTTCGCAGCCCTCTAATGATTTGGTCCAGGATTCTCGTTGAATTGACTCAAGAGACTAACTGCGTGCATTATATCCGGGCGTGTGGAAGTGGTCAAATACATGAGGGAGCCAATAAGGCTGCGGTAAGGCTTGTTCGACATTTCCTTGCGCTCCTCTTCATTTTTAGGATTCATTGCTTTGGTCAATTTTATCGAGGAATTGAGCGGAGTCAGGGCTGGCTTGCAGTCTTCCATGTTGAATTTTTGTATGATCTCTTCTATAAACCTCTCTTGACTCATTGATATGCAATTTGATTTGCGATCTTGACGAAATTTAATGCCAAGACATTGGTCTATCGGTCCGAGGTCTTTCATCTTGAATGTTGATAGCTCCTTTTTGATGTCTCTCAGCTTTTCACTGCTGTTTGATGCCACTATCAGATCGTCAACATAAATAACGATGATGCTGACTATCTGATCCTTACTTCGTTGATAGTATACGCAATGATCAGCTGACAGCTGCTTGAATGACATCTCTCTTAATTTTTTGTCAAGCTTCATAAACCAGCATCTTCCAGATTGCTTCAACCCATATAGGGCCTTGTTTAGACAGAAAACCTTGTTTTCGTGTGATTTAGGCATTCTTTTGTCTTCTATTATTTCCCAGAGTAGATTTGGAATTTCTAAATATATTTCTTCCTTTATTTCTCCATTTAGATACGCGCTTACGAAATCGAGTTGATGCACTTCAAGATTTTTCTTAACTGCTAGGGACATTACCATTCGTACAGATTCGAGACGTGCAACAGGAGCAAAGGTTTCAAAGTAATCCACATCCTTACGTTGCGTAAATTCTTTGGCCACTAGGCGAGCTTTTCTTCGTATAACTGAGCCGTCTTGATTTAATTTTGTGCGTAAAACCCATTTACTTCCGGTGATGTTTTTTCCCTTATGGCCGTATCAGACTACGGATTAGGATTGGGATTAGATTGAAATTTCACCAATCAGAGCAAAGTTCACTAAACTTGAGATTAGTTTTCTTTATTCTGATTGGTTATATTTTAATCCAATCTTAATTCTAATCCGTAGTCTGATACGGGCATTAGGTCGTTCTACGATGGTCCACGTCTTATTGGCCAAAAGAGCCTCAATTTCTTCTCGCATGGCTCTTTTCCATTCGCCAGCTTCCGGTGTTTTTAGGGCTTGTTCCGCACTAATTGGATCTGTGCAGGTGAATCCAGCAAATTCTTCATTATCTTCATAATTTTCGACCTCAGCTATGATGGCGTCCTCTTCGAACTCGCTGCCATTTTCTTGCGGGTTAACTATTGGAACCTCTTGTTTCCTTTTTGCAAGTTTTCCTGGTTTTCCTGTCCGGATTATTTTAGGTCGACCTCTTCCGGGTTTCATGGCCGGTGCCCCTGCTTGCTGTCCTCATCTTCGTTGTTGTCCCTTTCTACTTTACGGCGCTCGTTCGCATCCTCTTCATTTTCATCACGAAGTTCTCCGTTTCTCTCTTCGAGATTTTCGTATTTGATTCCTTTGTCGGTGTCCTGTGGAATATTTTCCTTGTTACAAGAATCCGTCATGATTTCAACATCGATGAAATCGCTTGATATCTCATGCTCGTTTTCCTGAAACTCTTGCAAGAATTTTACGTCACGGCTTTTTAATACCCTTTTTGCGACTGGGTCCTACAGACGATAAGCTTTGGACTCCAAGGAATATCCGATGAATATGCATCTCCTGGTTTTTGAATCGAATTTTTCGAGGTTTTTTTCCTTTTTCAAGCATGTGAGCCACGACGCCGAAAGTTTTGAAATGGGCTGCAGTCGGCACTTTAATCGTCCATGTAGTGTATAGCACGCTTATTTTGAGAGCTCTAGTGGGGCATCTATTACGGATGTAACACGCTGTCATGACGGCTTCAGCCCAGAACGTCGAAGGTATAGCTTCGACTGAAGAAGCATACATCTCGCCATCTCTACTAAGGTTTTATTAAACCTTTCAGCAATCCCGTTTTTTTCGGGAGTGTAGTCAGTAGTTAATTGATGTATTATACCCTCGCGTTTAAATAATTCTTTAAACTTATTACTAAGATATTCGCGGCCATTATCCGATCGAACGATTTTTAGTTTCTTACTAGTTTGTTTTTCGACTCGCGCTTTAAATTCCACGAATTTCTCAAAAATGTCACTTTTATTTTTCAGAAAAATTACCTTGCAATACCAGGTTTTATCGTCTATAAACGTTGCAAAGTACTTCGATCCCGATAACGATTGTACACGCATAGGTCCGCAAATGTCAGTATGCACTAGTTGTATCACTTCGGAGCTCATCGTATTTGACTTGTCAAACGGAATTCGCGCTAGTTTCCCTCGCACGCACACTTCACGAATAGGTAACTTTTCGTCGCCCGTTACTTTTATTCCGTATACACATTCGCGGTTTACTAGATACTTTGTCTTTCATATTTAAATGTCTGAAATTTTCGTGAAGTTTTTGCCACGAGTTTTCTTTGACGTTCGCGATGCTTGCGATTTTATTTGTATCTTCGATGACGTATAAGTTTGCCACTCGCTTCACCTCGAAAATCTCATTATCTTCGTTTACGATCGTTGCGCCATCCTTTCTAAATGTAACTTCATGTCCATAATCAGTTATTTTTGTCACTGAAAGTAAGTTTGAGTGAAGATTTGGCACAAACAATGTGTTCTTTAGTACCGCTGTTATTTTATCACTCACGTTTAATTTAACGATTCCAGTTCCGTGGATTTTCGTTGAGTCCGTCGTAGCCAGATTTAACGTTAGTTTATTTTCTTCATTAATTTCTTCGAACGCGGATTGATCGCGGCATATGCGAAGAGGCACCAGAATTGAGACACCAAGAGTTCCGTGGTTTTAAGATGGTCGTTATAGAGCGCGCTGTCTTTCCGACAGACGTGCACGCCCTCATGGCCGCATCCGCGCGCTTTGATTCCTCAATATTCTTTTTTTGAGTGTTGATTGCTTTTTACAATGTCTCGCGAAGTATCCGACTTTCTTACACTTGAAGCACTTTATTTCTTTTCGTTCGTCACTCTTTTCGGCCGAATTTCGCGTATTCTGTCCTTTAGACTTATTCTATTTTGAGACAAACATAGCCATTGTCGATGCTTCTTCAACATTTATTCGTTTCCGCGACTGAAATTCTTCCAGTAACTTGATCTTCAATTCTTCGGGTATAGGAAGTTTTTCACACGTCTCGATTGCCACTCTAAACAATTCGTAATTTTCCGGTACACTATTGTTGTGCCGTTCTACGGCACTGGGGTTGCGCCGAATTTAAGGATAGGGATCCTTGGGTCGTGCAGGACGTTGCGGGAAGTCTAGATTGTTTTCCTCTTCTCTTTTTGTTGAAATACACTTTTATTTGAGTTAATCAGGTTTACTTATTTCTAAAATCTAGTACTTTGGCTTCTTTTTAATATTGATCTTGTCAAAGTCATTGACTATCCTAACTGATGGTCGTCTTTTGTTTTTATTTCTTCGCCGTATTATTATCCAAAATATTATAATGGATATTATAATTAATATTATTATTATTTCGCTAGATGTCATTGAATAGATAAATTGTTTCGTTGCATAGAAATTTTGTTCATTGTTTTGTAAGTCGTTATCTATATCTTTCAATTTGGCTTTGAGGTTTGTTAATTCTAAACGATGTTGTGAGATATTTTCTAGTGTGTTCTCGTTACGTCTTGTTATATTTCCGTCTCGTGGAATTGTTATATTGATATTAGATAGAAAAGTTTCTAGAACGGTTTTGTATGTCTTTTCTTCTGTTTTTATTGTTGTGTCCGTTGTTGTCAGTTTACAATTTCCGTTTAGCGTAATTTCGCCAGTATTTCTTATTACTTTATTTTCCAGCTGACCGTCACATTGTAGGGTTATCGTTTGTTCGACGTCCGTCGAGTATAACCAAGTGTGTTCTTGGTGTAATGCTCCATAACATGTGGGTTGAGACATAGTGTCTTACATTACATTTGCTCTGATAATGCTGTCGCTGCGTATACATTTGAATTTCGCACGGTGCGTCTACATCTACGCGGTGTACAGGTGCATTGCGTTTACATACATATTGTGTATTAATTTTATTACAATTTCGCAATTCGCTTTCTGTCATTGTAGCATATGTTAATTTTTCTTTATCTACAACAATTATTTGATTATTTATTTTAATATAATTGTATACATTATTATAAGATGGTGTGGGGAATTCTATTACTTTTACAACATCATAGGTCGGTTGTGCAATTAAAGGGAAACGCAAAATAGTATATATTGTCGTCGGATCACAGTACGCTGTTATCGCGGTGTTTTTTTCTATCGCTAACCAGTCGTCTGTGCGGTCTTTAAAAGGGAAATATAATCCTTCTGGCAGTTGCGCTGTCGGTTTTTTTAAACGGATTACAATGTCATCGATCGGCATTAATTTAGGATGCATTGCGCCTTTTCGTATGTATGTTAAATATTCCATTATATTTTCTGCGTCCTTTACTAATTCGCTTATAATTGCATCTATGGCCCTGAAATGGTCACGTATTTCTTCTAAAGAAATAGATTTGGTTATGGTTATTCGCAATAAGTTTTCGTTATGTTCAATTATGTTTTCTAATTTATCTAGATGCGCTACAGTAGCATTTACTATTTTGAGTTGGTTTCGAATCGCGTGTTCGGTTACTTGCCGATTATTTTCTAATAATTCTAGTTCGTAATAGCTGTTCGTTTATGCGTTTTTCGTCGTTTGCCTTCATGATCCCGGCCATACGGACGCTGGAGGCCCTCCAGCAAGGGCAGCCCCTTCCTTACGGCCTCGCTGGCCGTGACACCGACGAGGAGGATGTTTAAGTAAGTACTAGTTTTCTATAAATAGTTTTAGTCTATTCGCATGCATGCGCACTGCTTTTCTTCTATTTTTTACGGTATAGTTTACGTCGGAATTCTTTTCGGTTATTACGTACGGTCCTGTCCATAGCGCGTCTAATTTTTTCGATCGTCCCCGTCGGAGCGTCTCGTCGTATACGAGTACTTTGTCGCCTAGCTTAAATTTTGTGTCTCGCGGATTTATCGTAGTGCTCTTTGGCTTTTATTTTTTCTTCTTTTATATTTTCTTTCGCGAGCTGGTTTGTCGCCCTTTCTTTTAATTCTTGCAAGTAGTCGTCGTAACTATACGTTAGTTTAGGCGGTCTCGCTAGGGCTGTCGGTAGGTCCGCTTGATGTCCGTATACTAATTCGAAGGGTGTATACCCCGTAGCCGTGTGCCGTGTGTGGGGTGGTATTATACGTAAACATTGCGTAGGGAATCCACTCGTCCCAGTCTGTCTGGTCGGCATTTATATAGTGTCTTAAATATTCGGCTAAAGTACTGTGTGATCGCTCTAAGGCTCCGTTGCTTTCGGGGTGATAAGCTGTTGTCTGAATTTTATCGATTTTAAGTAATTTGCACGTATTTTTAAATATTTTACTTATAAAATTTGTTCCTTGATCGGTTAGAATTTTTTCGGGGATGCCGTATTCGAAAATTATTTTCGTGGCGAATTCTTTCGCGATCGTGTTAGCCTCTTGATTTGCGATCAAGCATTTGCGATATCGCTTTGTTAAATTTTATTAAATTATCTTGAAAAGTTAGTAAATATTTATTTCCGTTATTAGTAATTGTTAACGGTCCGACTATATCTAGCGCGCATTTCTCGAATGGTTTACTCGGCGTGTCCGTAATAATGAGGGGTGCTTTTACTCGTCGCGATAATTTATTTTTTTGGCAAGAATCACATTTCGAGATATATTTTTCGACATCTCTTGTTAACCCTGGCCAGTTATGATTTAATCGAATTCTTTTTATTGTACGTTCGATTTCCTGATGTCCTCCTGTGGGCGCATCGTGATATTCGTAGAGTATTTGTTGTTTCTCCTCTTTGGTATATACTCTCGTGTTATCGGCGAGTTTTTCTTCGTCTTCTTCTTCTTCTACTTTGATGATTTCTTTCTTTCTTCCCTCGGTGCCATCTCGAGTTACGTGTCGGCTTAGCGCGTCGGCGTTCGCGTTTGCTCGTCCGGCCTTGTGAATTATCTCGTAATCATACTCTTCTAATTTAAATCTCCAGCAGATGAGTCTTGATCCGGGGTCCGTTACGTTAAATAACCCAACACATTAAAGGTTTATGATCCGTAATTATTTTAAATTTTGTACCATAAATATATGGTCGAAAATGTTTAACTGCCCATACGATCGCTAACAATTCTTTTTCGGTCGTATTATAATTTTGCTCCGCGTGAGATAACACTCGGCTGGCGTAAGCGATAGGTCGGTCCTTGCCTACCGGTCCCTGTGACAGCACGGCTCCGATTGCATAGTCGGAGGCATCGGTGGTCACGTTGAATTCTTCGTTGAAGTCCGGATATTTTAACACTGGCGCGGTCATTAATTTTTCCCTTAAGGTGTCAAACGCGATTTGTTGTTTGTTTCCCCATACGAAAACTTTTGTCTTTTTTGTTAGTTTTGTTAACGGTTTCGCGATTCGCGAGAAATCTTCAATGAATTTGCGATAGTAGCCCGCTAGTCCAATAAACAATTGTATGTCTTTTACTTTTCGTGGCGTCGGAAAATTTTTTACCGCTTCTAATTTTGACGGATCGGGTAGTATGCCGTTTTCGGAAATAATATGCCCTAAGTATATTACTTCTTTACGTAAAAAACTCGCATTTTTTTGGTTGCAATTTTAAATTATGTTTTCGTAATCTCTGTAGTACTTCCGCGAATCTTCTGTTACGATCCTCTAAGCTGGATCCGTATATAACGATGTCGTCGAGATAAACGAGACATCTGAGCCCTTGTATCCCTGTTAGTACCGAATTCATTAATCGTTGGAAGGTCGCAGGCGCGTTTTTTAATCCAAACGGCATTCGGTTGAACTCGTAGTGTCCATAGGGGAAAAGGCGGTTTTATTTTTATCGCGCTCGGCCATCGGTATCTGGTGATATCTTGATGCTAGATCAAGCGTCGTAAAATATTTGGCGTTCCCTAACTGGTCCAATATATCGGTAATATTAGGCAGGGAAAATGAGTTGCTTATAGTTAAATCGTTAACTTTTCGGAAGTCTACTACTACCCTGAGTCTTGGTTTTCCTGACGCATCGGCTTTTTTCGGCACTACTAATAATGGAGCATTCCATTGGCTAATCCTTGTTCTAATAATTCCGTTTTTTAGCATTTCTTGAACTTGCCTATTTACTTCTGCTTTATGCTTCTCGGAAAGATGATAAGGTCTTATGTTGACGGGTGAGGTGTCGGCGCGCGTGTTTATCGCGTGGTCTAAGGTTGCAGTGCATGTTAGCGGCTCTCCGTTTAGATAAAATATATCGTTATATTCTTCGCATATTTTTTGTATCGCTTTTCTTTCTTCTAAGTTTAAATGATCCGCGCGTAATAATTGTCAGATTCATTCGTTGCGCGTTAATGAATTATGAGTGTCGTTCGTGCGTATCGTATATACTTCGTGTGCGTTATCTTCGCATATGTCTTCTACGTTTACGAGCGGCGTACTAATCTCTACCGCGTTATCGGTAGTATTTATTATACTGACGGGACATCGGTAATTTTTTAGTTCCACGAGGCACCGTCCAATAAAGATTCCTGGCGCGATTTCTTCGGCCTTTATCACGCCTATCTTATTACGATTCGTTGCCGCTTGTATTATCGTTTCGCTACGCGGTTTTAATTGAATTTTATTGTACGGTCGTAATTTTAATACGGCGTTTCCTATTTGAATCTCCTGTTTTTTGTAATCGCACGTGACTTGTTGCTTTTGTAGAAAATCGATTCCTATGATCCCTTCGTATTCCATTGGGAAGTCGTCCTTTACGACATAAATCGCGTGTTTGATTTTTCGGCTGCCTAGATCGATAGTCGCGTAGAATTTTCCTATTGTTCGCGCTTTATGCCCGGTTATGCCGATCAAAGTAATTTTGTCGTTATATATCTCGGTTTCGCCTTTCAGATGTTTAACCTTTATTAGAGAGACAGTAGCTCCAGAATCGTAGAGCATGTTAATTTTGCCGTTCTTTACTTCGCGTATAGGTAGAGTTATCAAGTTCAGGCTCGCTGCTCCACGAGACGTCTGTCGCACATGTGTCACCTGATATTCTATCGCGCGTGTCTTTTTATTCTTTCCTTCTTGCCGTTCTTCCTCGTCACTACTATGCTCGGAATCGGTATTTCTTTTTCGCGATTGCGGTTTCTTACGATTTTCAATTTTATTAATGCTTCGCGGTTTTTTATTATCAGTTCCCTTATCGCGGTCCGATGTATCTTCGGTCTTCTATTTAAAGTCCAACACTCGTCGCGATTATGTCCGCGTTTTTTTACAATAATTGCAGAATTTCTCTATGGTATTTGCGCGAGGGGGCTTGTCCGGTTTCGGGAACGCATATTTACTGCTGCGGCAATCGCGTCCATAATGCCCCGATTTTCCGCATTTATAACATTGCGCGGTCGTACGTTGACCTTGTTGCGTTTGTTATTGCTCATTTTTATTTCTGTTGGGAAAATTATATGCTCGCGAAGTATTTGGTCCTAAGAGTTTTTCTTTCTCGCTTGCGCCGGTTATCGCTTCTTGGAGCGTCGCGTATCGCTGTGAGCGAACGAGGATCTTTAAATCGTCACGTAATCCGAGTTGGTAGTTGAGTAGGGCTTGCTTCTGTATGGTCTGTAGTATAGCGCGTTTGTGTGCGACGGTGTGATTTTCGCCTTCTATCATTGAGTTATATAATTTCATTGCGAGTTTGTCTGCACGCTGTCCGAAAATTTGGGCCGTTTCGCCGGGTTTTTGCTTCAATGAATTGAACTCGAGTTGTAAGTGTGCGGTGCTTTGCTTGCTTTGATAAGAATTTTCGAGCTGTTGCTTTAATTCTTCGAATGTTTGTATATCTCTTGTCTCGAAATCTTGCATGGCTTTACCTTTTAATTTAGTATATAAGATTGCTTGTACTAATGATTCTTCTTCCGCGGGATTAATGTTGTTTATAGCATAAGTACTTGCGTTTAGGAATTCTTTTAATCGGTTTCGCGAAGTTTCGTCAAATTCCGAAATCATCAATCTAGCTTCTTTCAATGGTAAAAAATTTGGTGCGGTACTCCGTCGATTTCTTATATCGCGTGCGGTCCGCCCATATGTCATATCTTCGCCCGAGCTATCGTTTTCTCGGGTTTCGCGTCGTCGTGTTCGTGTAGTTGCGTCTTCCACTCGTGTTATCCGTCGATTATAGTGGTGTTCGTTTGTGTGTGCGGTAACGTCTATTCGTTCGTGTAATGTATTAATCTCCGTTCGCATTTCGCGTATGCTTTGCATTAATTCGCGCAATAGCCGGTTATCTGCACGTGTATTTTGGCTCGCGGGTGGCTCATGTACGTCGACTTTTATGAGTTGCTCATTTCGACGGGATAGACTATTTCTAAGCTGGTTTATTTACCTATCGACGGCGTCGTCGGGTACGTTCGCCGTTTCGTTCGGGGGTGTACGCATTATTGACATCGCTTTCGGATGAATCGAAATCGCTACTATCGTACGTAGTTGACCATCCGCTTTTCTGCGACGCGTTGCTAGTGGTTCGGCTTACGCGTATTTTAATTTCTTCTCTAGTTTCGTTATTACTGTCAGTTTGCGCCTTTAGTATGTTTTCGTCAAAGCTATCGAAGGGAAACTCGCGTTTAGCGATTATGTTATCGGGTAATTTGGCTTCTTTATCACTTTCGCTCGAATATTCGTCTTCTAATTTTCTACGAACTTGCTCGAGATTTTCTAAAGTTCTTGGTAACGCTTGAATCGCTCGCTTCACGAAATCGCTATGTAACCACGACTTGTTTAATATCGGTTGTCGGGGGTTTCGTGTCCTTCCGACATTCACGCAGAAATATTATAAGGATCGGACTTACAGTATTACGGCTCGCATCTTTACGCTCTATATCGCTCGGTGCGGCTCGGCTGCTGTTGATGCAACTCGATCGCTCGTGGGCTGATAACGGCTGGCGGCTCGGTGCCTGTGATTGATACGGCAGGTCGTCACTCGGTGATGACGCGTTGTCCGTGAGATTGTCGCAGGTCGGCGTTGTCCTTGGGACGTTGGCGATCCTACTCGGTTCTCAGCTGCTTGCTTATCGCTCTTCGTACTGCTTGCATTGTCCGTCCTTCTCTCTTACTGTACTGTGGCTTTTGCTTATTTCCGTCAGCTGTTTTTTTTTAACTGGCGTGCCTGCTTCCACACGTTGTGTATGTGTGTATTGCGGGCCTTAATTTTTAATATACTGCTTTTCGTGTTGTCCGTCGATTATTTCGACGTGCCTGATTTTTCTAATACTGTTGTATTGTTTTCAGGTTTTCAGGTTCCTGCTGGTCCTGGCGGCCCGTCGGCGCAATTCCACCGCTGCCACCAATTTTGTTGTGTCGTTCTACGGCACTGGGGTTACGCCGAATTTAAGGATAGGGATCCTCGGGTCGTGCAGGACGTTGCGGGAAATCTAAATTGTTTTCCTCTTCTCTTTTTGTTGAAATACACTTTTATTTGAGTTAATCAGGTTTACACTTTTAATTTCGTCCTTTTTTCCAATTAGATATATACGTAACGTTCGGTGATTAGTTAACAAGCGTAGATCTTTCCTAGCGATTCTTCGTCTTAATGCTTATAGGAGTTTTATTAGCGACTTTTGTCTTGATGTTTCGGATTCTTATTAGCGACTGTCCTCGCGGGCTGACTCTCGGTCTTATATGTTCTTTTGTTCTTGGATTTTCAATGGGAGAGGCCCTTGGAAACAGGTCTCCGATTGGTTAATAATATTCACGCGTTTTTTATCTAAGTGCAAGCGAAGCAGCTCGAAGTCGCAGGTCTTCGCTTGCATCTCGCGATTTCCGGTGCTTCGTGCGTGTCTCGCTGCGTTAGCGTTTTCGCGCGACGAACGTTTGGCGAGAGCGCTCTTTTATAAGTAAAAATATTTTATAATGCTTTATAATAAATTCTTAGTTCTAATACTATTTTAATATTGGTTATAGTTCGGGCTACAACATTATAGAGCATGAGAATCACAACAAGTTCTGGATTTATTTTTAGTTCCAACTCTTCTAACTTGTCCACGATATCCAAGAAATTTGTAAGATGTGTGTGCATGTCGTCACCGTCTTTCATTTTATGGATTAGACTCTTCAGTAACATCGCTTTTCGCGCTGGCCCTTGCGATTCGTAAATCGATTGCAATTTCTTCCATATGTCCTTGGAAGTTACATATGTCTTAATGTGCTTTAATTCGGCTGGGGAGATGGATAGGATTAAGTCCGACATGGCCTTCGCGTCGTTGTTAGTCCATTGCAAAATGGCCGCTTCGTTCTCCGTCGGTCTTGGTATTTCGCGTGAGACGTAGCCCCAAGTATCGCTTTTTATTTTAAAAGAGTCTTTACCTGCACTTTCCACGTGCCGTAGTTATCTTTGTCCAACGGCTGGATTCTTACATTTAATTGACTCATTTTTCAGCGTACTTTGTAACGAGCACGTGGACAGAAAAGATAACCTCAAGTTTTGTTCACTTTCGCACGACGCTAATGATCTTTTCGATCGTTCTCAAGATTCACTTTATCAGTCCGTCCTGGGCCCATAACCTGTAGGAATTAGGCAGGGATATGGCTGAATAAAACACGTACGGTTAAAAGAAAGTATTCTTTGGTTTATTCGGGTTCGTGTGCTCGAGACAAAGGGATGGAAACGACTGATTATTGCGCCACAGACAATATATTAGGTGCTTGCAAAACTTCGTAAGGTTACAAATAAATGGCGCATTAGATTAGGTCACTTAATAATTATTTTCTTTTAAGTTGCTTTCTTGTTTTTAATTGTTGACCATATTCAATCAGAATTGATGGCTGATAAATCATAATTCCGAATATAACTTCATATTTAACGCGATTGAAAATGGAATTATCCTTTTCCACGATAACGCCAGACCGCATGTTGCTATTTCAACTAAAGAGATGTTGTTCGAATTGGATTGGGAAGTCTTACCAGCGTACTCTTTAGACATCGCCCCAACTAATTTTCATCTATTTAAATCGATGCAACACGGTCTATCCAATACATGATTTCAAATTGCTGAAAAAGTGCAAAAATGGATCGAGTAATGGATTGCTTCAAAAGATAAATCATTTTATCGACGTGGGATTAAATTATTGCCCGAAAAGTCGCAAATAGTTATCAATAACAACAACTAATATTTAGATTAAAATATTATGGGTAAATATTGACAAAAGGGGACCCAGCCCCAATCACCTTGACCTTGACATATGTTGTCAAGGTCATAGGCCTGAGTAACCTCCAACAAATTTTAGCCGTCGCTCCTTCTTAAGAAGAAAGTTATTTACAAAAAAAAGATTTGTAAAAATTAAAATTTGTACATAGTCTAACAGTGAAAAACTTGATGACAGAGTTCATAGAAATAGCTCTACCTATACTATATACCTATATATACCTAAATAAACATTCAATATTTTATATAGTGTTCAAAAATAACATTAATATGATGAATTAATTATTTATTGAATACATTTTGCTCATTATTTCAAAAAAAGCATCAATACGTTTATCTAAAAAAGTTTACTAAACACACACACGGGGGGGTGCAAGGGGCCAAAGGCCCCCCTCCCGCACCCGCCCCGCTGGTAGGCAGGGTGGACCTCGCTTTACAACTTACAGCATGTGTCCATTGTGATTGAACTCTTCGCAATGCATCCCCTACCGGCGGGGAGGGTGCGGGAGGGGGGCTTTTGGCCCCCCTTGCACCCCCCACCCCGTGTGTGTGTGTGTGTGTGCGTGCATACACGTTTCTGATATTTTATATTTTTTTTGCAATTTTTTTTATTAATAACTTTTTATTAAACAACAAGCGACGGCTAAAATTTGTTGGAGGTTACTCAGTCCTATGACCTTGACAACATATGTCAAGGTCAAGGTGATTGGGGCTGGGTCCCCTTTTGTCAATATTTACCATATTATGTTATTTTATTTATTAATAAATAAAAATTTTAAAATTATACGAACTTTTGCAAACACCTAATTATATATGTCGGACCATGATCACACGGATCACGATCACATCTCGCGGATCACGATTACACATTGCATTTACTTCCCGAACTTCGCATGATTTTCGTCAAATACATCCATGATAGAAGTAATGTGATTTGAAGTATGCTCCGTTTAGTTAGTTTCATTTCAAAGACTCTTCGTCCTAATTAATCCTGCACACACACACACACACACACACACACACACGCGCGCGCGCGCGCGCACGTATAGGAGCCATTATTATAGAATTAATATAAAATTATATATAATTATATAATAAGTCCTATAAAAATATATAATAATTATATATAGCTTATATAGAATTTTATATTGTTATATATGATTACAAAAATTTTTTTAGCAGGACTAATTATAAATGTACCTCTAAGTTAGAGGCGCTTTAAATGTGCGATGAGAATACGACCGATTTTAGTTATATTACTAGTACCACCGACGAGATACTATTAAAGACCGATGGTCTTACGGGAGTTTGTGTCGCTCGAAAAAGATTGCTGCGCGCTAGCGCCATCTCAGTAATATTGCGGTCGCAGTGAGAAACAGTAATTGAAAATAAGAGATTATATGATAACACGCGAAATGCAATTATTCGAAAAAAATATATTATATCGAGTACATACGAGATAATAATATATATATATATATATATATATATATATATATGTATACAGGGTGTCCCATAATTCGCGAACCACCCGTCAGTTGCAGGTAGAGTAGGTTAAACTGAGTAAAAAAGTCCTCTACCACTTTGCGATTTTCTCAATAATTAATGAGAAATAAATTAAAGAAAATCAGCTAATTCGAGCGATGATAAGCGTGCAGCGAGAAGAGACAGCCCACTCGGGGGTCCAGAGTTAGCGCTACTCGTATGTAGTTACTGTCTTTTGTAAAGCGCTCCTCCCCGCTTCATCGCGCGCCTAGCAACCGTGTAACATTATACTGTTTCTTTTCGCCGCATGCTTAGTAACGATATGAAACTGGGCTGTCTTTTCTCGCCGTCGTCACGCGAATTGGCTGATCTTCTTTAATTTATTTCTCAATAATTATTGCGAAAATCGCAAAATGGTAGAGGACTTTTCTATTCAGTTCAACATGCTCTACCTGCAACTGACGGGTGGTTCGCGAATTATGGGACACCCTGTATATATATATAGGTATATACACACATGTATGTGTATATACAATATATCTTTTTTTTAAAACTACTACTTTGAATAAAAATATTATACATAAAAAATAAAGAATGCTTTTTTTTCAATTTTTGAAGAATTCTAGTATAATATTTCAAGAGTCCTCCGTTATAATATTTGGCAAATTTCGAAACATCGAGCAGTGTATAATTTCTCTCTCTCTTTCTCTCTTTTTCTCCTCTCTCCTTCTCTCTTCCTTTCTTCTTTTTTCTCTTGTATCCAAGCATTGAATCTCTCTCGAGGCTTATTATTTTTTATTTTACTTTTCTAACTTGTTTTATTTATGCGACAAATGCGGCTTTTTTGCATTTTTTATTTTTATTTTATATTTTTGAATGTAATTTTACTAGATTAATGAGATTTTTTACGATTAAAATGACACCAATCACAACATAAATCAGATAATTTTTTATTAGACAAGTAATTAAAATTGCATATTTTAACTAAAAATATAAATTATTTTCAAACCGATAAAATGCAAATTAAAAGTTTTAGTTTTTATGTATAAGATGTTTACAATCGTGATTATTGTAGATAAGGAAAGATTCCCGATGTCGTCGAAGCGAGAGCGAGAACGAATAAAGAACAAGCGAGATGACGTATCATCAGAGTTCCGAAGTCTCTCTCGCGAGGTTCCCTTTAAATATAATCTTTCATATCATATGTCATGTTACTATAGAAAATACAATTTTTGTATTTCGCATTTTATCGAGTTGAAAATTATTTTAATGAATTAATGAGGTTTTTGCGATTAAAATGACACCAATCATGACATAAATCGGTAATTTTTAATTAAATAAGTGATTAAAATTTTGATTACATATATATAATTAAAAATTACCGAT
Source organism: Prenolepis imparis (assembly GCF_030444845.1). Classification (NCBI taxonomy): domain Eukaryota; kingdom Metazoa; phylum Arthropoda; class Insecta; order Hymenoptera; family Formicidae; genus Prenolepis; species Prenolepis imparis. Next base: position 2,688,341 of record NW_028141160.1, read on the forward strand.
TTTTGGCGTGTTTGGTGTCATTTTAATCGCAAAAATCTCAATAATCCATTAAAATTATTTTCAACTCGATAAAATGCGAAATACAAAAATTTTATTTTCCATAGTAACATGACATATGATATGAAAGATTATATTTAAAGGGAACCTCGCGAGAGAGATTCGGAACTCTTTGATGATACGTCATCTCGCTTGTTCTTTATTCGTTCTCGCTCTCGCTTCGACAACGGGAATCTTTCCTTATCTACAATAATCACGATTGAAAACATCTTATACATAAAAACTAAAACTTTTAATTTACATTTTATCGGTTTGAAAATAATTTTAATGGATTAATAAAATTTTAGCGATTAAAATGACACCAAACACGACATAAATCGGATAATTTTTCATTAGTTAGTAATTAAAATTTTAATTACATTTTTAATAAAATTCATCCAATTTATATCATGTTTGGTGTCATTCTAATTAGAAAAATCTCATCAATTCATTAAAATTATTTTCGAACCAATAAAATGTAAAATAAAAGTTATAGTTTTTATTTCATAAGATGTTTATCTTTTCGACGTGCTAGAACAGCTCAGAAAGATAAACTGATTCGAAAATCGCGTCTTCCTGCGAAAGCAAGAGCGAGACCGTCAACGAAGAGCGAGCGCGAGAAGACCTATCATATATCAAAAAGTTCCGAAGTCGCTTACAATCGGCTTTCCCCATCTATAGCAATTCATGAATATAAACAGCTTATAAATAAAAACTTAAAACTTTTATTTTACATTATATCAGTTTAAAAGTAATTTTAATAAATTAATGAAATTTTTACGATTAAAATGATATCAAACACGACATAAATCGGGTAATTTTTAATTAAATATGTAATTTTAATTACTTGTTCAGTGAAGAATTATCCAATTTATGTTGTAATTGATGACATTTTAATCTCAAAAATCTTATTAATTTAATAAAATTATAGTATATTTAAAAATATGTAATATAAAATATAAAAAGTTTAATGCAAGAAAACCATTTATTGTCACATAAATAAAACAAATAGAAAAATAAATAAAATAAAAAATAATGATAATAATGAGAGAGAGAGAGAGAGAGAGAGAGAGAGAGAGAGAGAGAGAGAGAGAGAAATATATACTAAATAATATATATATATTATATAAATTAAAAAAAAAACTATATTAATAATAATCTCTAAACAATGTTTTAAAGAGATTACAATATTCAAAATATTCAAATACGATAATTATATATATATGTATATATGTATTTTTTAAATTTGTATATTATTTTAATTTTAATTTTTTTAATTTAATTTATTTATTAATAATTATTAATATTATTATTGTTTTATTATAATTATATTATTTTTATATATTATTTTTTTTATTTATATTAGTGTCATTATATAGTTTATATTCAACATAATTATAATAATTATATATTCATATATAAATATAATGAGATAGGAATTTGGTAAGGTAAAGTCGATAAAATGTTCTTGTTAGTTATCCTCCGTACAGGTTGGAGAGAATAACTAATATAATCATTACCGACCGTATGACGGGCCCACCGAGCCCATTTGGTAGAGACAGAAATTTACCCAGGGCTGACCGTCTTTACTAATACCTAGTCGGTGCTAGTACATTTATCTGCGTCTCTAAATGTGGCTCTTTAAATGTGCCGATAAATGTGAGCTCAGAATACGGGCCATGTGTAATGCATCACATTGAGGTTATCCAGCGAATACTTCGCTGTAGAAAAAACGACCGAACATCTATAGATGATTACCGAAAAATTTTGGGAATACATGAAAGTACCAAGGCAGTATCCACAACACATTATGTAAAAACAAAATTATCCACCCTAAAAGAACTAGAATCTAACACATCTATTTTTGAATAAAGGATTAAAGGAATAGGCTAATAAGAGCCGGTGCGTCGGAAATAAGAATGCAAAATCGAATTTGATTGGTATCACAAACCCACCTTTTCGGGCAGATACCTCAATTATGAATCACAACACCCTCTCTGCCAAAAAAGAGGCACAATCATGTGCTTAGTGGATAGAGCTATATGACTATCCCATCCAAGATTCCACCAAAAAACTTCGAATTCGCGATACGAATGCTACGGGATAATGGGTATTCATTATTTTTTATTTTCCAAGAGATAATTTTATTCACAAGAGATTGAAAACATTGTTCCATAATATGGAGAGAAAGCTTATGCGCGAGCTCGGGGTTTCGGCTGATGATGCCACAGAGCGTCCAAAATATTTTAACATTCCGTATGTTCCGGGAATATCAGAACGATTCAAGCATACAGTCCAAGATAAGAACATGATAATGTCCTATTCGGGCCTGATAAATTTCGAATTTTTATAAAAGTTCAACATTCGTTACCAAATTACTCGCAAAAGAATGTGGTTTATAAAATATCTTGTAAGGATTGCGACGCGTCGTATGTAGGCCAAACAAGCAGATTATTAAAAACACGCATCGCAGAACACCGTGGCCATATCAATAGAAACACCTCACAACAATATGTGATTACAGATCACAGATTGTCAAATCACGAATTTAACTGGGAGGGTGTTGAGATTTTGGATGAAGAAATTAATTTGGACAAAAGATTAATGTCCGAAATGTTATGTATAAAACGACAGAAAAACAGTACAAACCGACAGGCAGATACAGAATGCTTACATCACATATATTCAACAATTGTAGATCGCTTATCCAAAATCTAGCAATCCCAAAAATTCTGATAACGCCGGTTCGAAAGGCTGTCGAGTTATAAAAGAGAATATAGTTATAATTTTATAAATTTATATTGTTCATGGTTTTTACGGGTTTATTACCTTCGTTTGTGATCTGTTGTGACCTGACAGCATTTATTATTGTATTTATATTATAAGTCACTTTTATGACCGTTTATACTCATAATCATTTGTTATAGCCCGAACTATAACCAGTAGTTATTAGAAATTAGAATTTACTGAATATCTTTATAGAATACTGTAAAACATTTTTGCTTATAAAAGAGCGCTCTCGACAAACGCTCGTCGCGTGAAAACGCTAACGCAGCGAGACACGCGCGAAGCACCGGAAACCGCGAGATGCAAGCGAAGACCAGGGACTTCGACCTGCTTCGCTTGCAATTAGACCAAAAACGCGTGAGTATTGTTAACCAATCAGAGACCTGTTTCCAAGGGCCTCTCCCGAAAGAAATCCAAGAAACAAAGAGGATATAGGACGGAGAGCCCGCCCGCGAAGGCAGTCTCGAATAAAACTCCTAAACATCAAGATGGAGTCTCGAATACAATTCCTAAACATCAAGACGTGGTCGCTAATAAGAAACCAGAACATCAGAACGAGACTCACTAACAACGACCTGAATTATTGAGAGGAATACGAATATACGCTCATCGAATGTTACGCGAATATATATTTAAAGAAAGGACGAGAAATAAAGCGAAACCATATTCAATCCGAAATAAAAATATATTTAATCAAAAGAAGAGAGAATAATCTTCCTATCTTCCTACGACGTCCCGGTCGACCCGAGGATCCTCATCCTTAATTCGGCGCAACCCCAGTGCCTTGTTCGAGGCACACAACACATTTTATGATCAAACGACCGTCAGTATTATATTATACATCATATTGGTATCACACGTTAAGCTGAAGATGGTCCACAAAAAGGACCGAAACGTTCTAAAGAAATAAAGAATAAGTATACGAAAATTTGCGTTCTTATTTCCGACGCACCGACTCTTATTAGCCTATTCCTTTAATCGAATCATTTATTCGAATATAACTGAGCCTTATCTCCATCACATCTATTTTTACGCGTAAATAGGTCAAGAAGGCCGCTAAAGTAACCGTACGAAGGATCTTTCCTATTTATTATTTGGGATATTTCCTAATTATTAACAAAATTAGTGATTCTCTTTTCAGAATAAACTACAAAGGTCAATCGACAACCATTAATATCGATAGACTGAGAGGCATAGAGGCCGCAGAACTACAAGAATAGGGAAATGCAGAAGAAAATGATCACAATCAAGACCATCCAAGGCAGATATATCCCATATACCGAAAGAACCAATCGAGGCAGTCAGATTTACGATTTAATGATTCAGTCACTCGAGAAGGAGTATTATGACGATTTTAGGAACACACACTACCATGACTGGATAAGTTCGACGGTGCTATTAATCGGATAGATTCGGAACACCCCGAATCGACAACTAGAACCGTGTGGAAAACATATCCGCTGGATAGAGCATTTCCAGGAGTCGTAGAGTGTAGTTCGAAGTGCGCATATAGCTGTATCTAATTGTAATCTCGAAGACATTAAAATATAATTGTACTTAAACTATTGTGATTGTGATAATAAAGACATATTTAGTGTATATAAACACCTCATATTATGTATAGAGTTATTGGTGCGTTTTTTTTAAGTATTATCCTCTAATCTATTATACTTGTCTCCATTACTCAAATCTTGTTCTTTCTGAAATGGAAGATTGACAAATGTCACCTTCCACATCATATTCCTTTTCTATGATATTAACATTGTGATCTGCGTTATCAAACACGAATTGAGAAAAAGTGTTGCATTACCGATGGTTGCAGTTGTATCAACGATAATGCCTCCAATAGCTTAACTTTGTCGTATGTGGCGCAAAATCCCAAAATCCCAAAATCCCATATTCTCTTCTGGGCTGCGTCCGGAAACGTCACCCGAGTGCATTCCCTCTCTTTCTATATCATTTCTCTCTCAGTGATATAGAAAGAGAGGGAATGCACTCGGGTGACGTTTCCGAACGCAGCCCTGTATGATAGAGTGAGAAAGAAGAGTGTCAAAACAACTATCTCACTCTGTCGTATTCTGTCAATTTCCGACTTCACTCGCTGCTACAGTAAAAGTATAGGAATGCTTTGTCTATATATATACAGGGTGTCCCATTTTAATCTCCCCAGGCAAATATCTCGAAAAATATGGAAGATACAGAAAAATGTTTCAGACAAAAGTTGTAGCACTTGAAGGGGGACAGATGACGAAAATATGGACTTGATCTTGAGTGGCCTATTGAAGGTCAGGTCAAGGTTATCGATGTTCTTTTAAATGAAACCCCCTATTTTTTATATCTTGTAGCCCTTGTCGAGACGTTTTCAAAACACTACCTATTGATGTCTCTTACGCAAGCCGTTCCCAAGATACGAAGGTTCAAAGTTGACATATCATCGGCATTTGCATTATCCAATGTACACCGCGGGGAGGTTGTTCAGTCAAATTTGTATATCAAGTGGCTCTAAAAAGGTCAGACTTTGTGTGTGTGTGTGTGTGTGTATGTGTGCTTCTTTAGTAAAACTTTTATCTCTCTTTCTCTACCATTTTATTATCCTTTCCCTTACATTAAAATAACCAGAAAAAAAATAATTAGAGAAAAGTTTTACTAAAGAAGTACACATACACACACACACACACACACACACACACACACACACGCGCGCGCGCGGTCTGCCCTTTTTAGGGCCACTTGATGTACAAATTTGACTGAACAACCTCCCCGCGGTGTACATTGGATAATGCAAATGCCGATGATATGTCAACTTTGAACCTTCGTATCTTGGGAACGGCTTGCGTAAGAGACATCAATAGGTAGTGTTTTGAAAACGTTTCGACAAGGGCTACAAGATATAAAAAATAGGGGGTTTCATTTAAGAAAACATCGATGACCTTGACCTGACCTTCAATAGATCACTCAAGGTCAAGTCCATATTTTCATCATTTGTCCCCTTTTAAGTCCTACAACTTTTGTCTGAAACATTTTTCCGTATCTTCCATATTTTTCGAGATGTTTGCCTGGGGAGATTAAAAAGGGACACCCTGTATATATACAAAAAAAACGCGAGCAAAAGATGTCGCCACATTTGTCGAATTGACTAATCAACACACAATTACATATTGTTACGTCCGCGCGACCACCTCGCGATATCTCGAAGACGCGCAACGCAACGCAACACTCGCACACACACTCGCGCCGGGAAATGAACAAGGCGTATTTAATAAAAGAACTCGGAAGCTTTAATAATCTCAGAATTACAAGAGCACGTTAATAAATGCAATGAAAGACCGCACGACCGTACAATTCGATAGCTGTCAATCCAGTTTGATATCGCGTTGTCAAACAACCACGCGTCGGTTGTTTATCAACAACCCTCCTTGACGACGATATCCCAGAAACGCTCAAAGGGGTGATACCCAGGGACGCAACAATATGTATATATATTACTAAAAAAATAGAACATTTTTCATATGTTAAAAAATCTATTCCGATTCATCATAATTGTAAATGACACTATACTAACCACATTTTATTTTATTATACTTCTAATGTAAGTCTATATTAATATAATATATTTTAACTAAATGAAATGTTAAATCAGTTTATCGGTTTATTAGTTAAAAAATCAGCAATATATTGATATAAGTTTATATCCAACATTATTTCACAGCACTATGCGCTTACAACTTGTCAGTCGATACAACATCTTTGCTCTATCTCTTTTGTAACCTCTGGTAATGTTGACACTTTTACAGTTTTCTGTGACTTTACATGGCATAGCTCAGAAAGACGTTTTGCTTCATACTCCTTGAGAGTGGCAGATTTTAATGATCCCCATTGCTGCTCGATGTCAGTGCAACTAAGGTCATCTAGTTCTGACTCTTCAACTCTGAAAAAAGAAGAAATTTGAATGATTAAAAAACAATTTTCTTTGTATGACTTCTCATAAATATACATTACAATGAATATCCAATAATAGCTATGAATAAAATAACACACCTGGACAGATCACTGCAACAATGTGTTTACACTTTTGTGATTGATCAGCTGGACATTCACATTCCAGAGATTGCTCATTTACAAGTCTTGAGCCAAAATTCTTAGATAAATCAATCCAAAGTTTAACTAAATAAAGATGCTGACTGCTCAGGCCAGAGGTTCTGAGGACAAGCGCTTGTACGTGTATTGTAGCAGCTTTCTTCTCTTTTTTGCTAATGGAAATGACCAACCCACTTTTTAACACTTCTTCACCCTTACGTATTGGTCTCACAAATCCCTCTGTGACTTTCATTACGTCTATTACGGATAGCATTTTAAAAATAAATACAATACAAAGCTAACCTGACTAGTCTGCTGTCTGATTTACGCTAGTTTCACATCTTATCACTAGAGGCGCTCGGGAAATCTTGATGTCGCCAATATTAAGAAATAAATTGGCTATAAGAGCCGTACGCGGATGTCGGTGCATCGATTCCAACGAAAATTAATTTTTCGTTGAAATTAAATATTTGTGCACGGGGCACGAATTTTGCTTGGTACATTACCAAGACTTTTTTGGCATAATCTCAATTTGAGATTTTAATTCCGATGATCCTCTCTGACTCCCCTAAAGAGATGTAAGTGAGAAAAATATCGGTCCGAAAGTCGCTGAATCGGGAATTGAACCCGAATCTTTCGCCTTTCGCTCGTACGGCTTTTATAGTCAATTTATTTCTTAGTGTATGTGTTAAATTTTGTTCACAAAATTTTTAAGTTTTTAAAAGAATTTTTAAAAAATTTCAAAAAGCTTAAAAAAAACAAAACAGAAAGCTAAAGTAAAGTGATTGTTCTGCACTTTGGTGGTGAAGTAAAAAAGCTAAACAGCGTTCCAGTTACAAGTCGACACTGCATCACACAGTTTAGAATTGTGTTTCGTTGCTGGAAAGCAGCTCTATATACATTCTTGACGATTGCAACGCTCTGAGTATCATCTGTTTTAATTTTCGGTAAATAATAATAAGGATGATATGACGTGGAAACGAAAGCACAATTATTGCATTGGGTAAAAAAATCATTGCGCCCAAAAGAAAAAAGCACTCCAAAGATGCTCTAACATCAAGATTATGTTGATTGTCTTTTTTGACTTGTCTTTTTTTGATCTTCAAAAGTCTATCTTTTTTGTCTAGAAAATTACTGTAAAGATTGAACACAAGTCTTATTCAAAAGTCATCATGAAACGTAAACTAAAAACGATAACGTCATGCGTTTGTAAGAAATAAGTTGCTAAAGACTCCTAGTGCCACAAGACGGATGGTTTTACGCCATCGCATTCGAGCATCTTTTTAGAATTTCTTTATGGACAACTCTCGTATATGTAATAGTGTAAGCACAAACACGTATGTTGAGTGAGACACGAACGCGAGTTTTGTTGGGAGATAATGTTAGACAAGACGAAATAATCGCATTATCCTTGTGTCTCTATCGCGCTGATAATCAACCAATAGCGATTAGAGAGCTGAAACTTTTTGTTCGAGATTCCAAAAATACTTTGTGATCTCTTGTGGCAAAAAACAGTAACCCAAGGCTAATAGGCGCTCACTTTCTATGATTTTTGTTATGTATATACATACGTGTATAGATATATGAGTCGTTCGCTCGAAAAAGGACTTAAGTCGTTTTTTAAAATTCGTTTACCATTGTGTTACTATTTATCCAAACAATAAATCTGTTCAGTTTCGCTAATTTCCTAGCTATTTTAAGGTCTTAGAATAATATTTTGTATTGCGCGGTTTCAACGGCGCACCGCCATCAGCGCGTCAGTAGCGCGCTGTCGATGTCATTGCGCGTTAAGTTCACAGTTACTCGCTCACATTTCTGTATATAATGTATGTGAGCCGTTTGCTCGAAAAACGACTTAAGTCGACTTTTTTGCACAAAAAATTGAATTAAAGATTTAACGGTGTGATTCGAGTTATTAAATATTATGCTACTCAGCTTTTATATTTTTTAATATAGAGGTATACTATTTAGTAATAATTTATTACCATAAAAACAAATTTTAAGGCAATATAATTTTTTTCACCATTGATTATATTAAATATGATTTAAGTCGTTTTTCTGACAATCGACTACGACTACAACATGTAAAACATCTTTGACATCCGAAAAAACTATTATTAATATATAAAAGCTGCTTTTTAACATCAATTTCAATTATACATAAAATAAAACATTAATTGATTTAAAAGAAAACTTAGTATCTCGGTGTATGAGTATTTATTTTATTCTATACAGTATACGAATATTTATTTTATTCTGTATTACATTAATCTACAACTGTTGTAGTTTTCTTTTAAATTAATTAATGTTTTATTTTATGTGTAATTGAAATTGATGCTAAAAAGCAGCTTTTGTATATTAATATTTTTTCGGACGTGTGTCAAAGATGTTTTACATGTTGTTGTAATCGATCATCAGAAAAACGACTTAAGTAATATTTTATGTAATACATAATAAAAACAATTATATTGCCTTAAAATTTATTTTTATGGTAATAAATCATTACTAAATAGTATACTTCTATATTAAAAAATATAAAAGCTGAGGAGCATAATATTTAATAACGTGAATCACACCGTTGAATCTTTAATTCAATTTTTTGTGCAAAAACTTAAGTCGACTTAAGACGTTCTTCGAGCGAACGACTCATATACATATTGTAGCTAAAAATTACGTGAACATTATATAATGAAGTATAATAACACTGAAATAATGATTAGAGTCAATAAATATATAATTGGTTAAACACGGGTTAGATCATTAGACTTTGTTAGTCACGTGCTGCTTTATCACTTATTCTACCGTAGAGAAAATAACATAGCATGACGCGAGGTTTAATTGATTGTTTTGCATATTTGTATAATAGACCAAACGATATACGAGGATCATCCAAAGAAAATTTTTTTCCTTGTAGTGTTTCTTTTCTTTTTCTTGCTTCCTCATAGAGGAAAAAAATTTTCTTCAGATGAGGTCATTGCAGTGGTGCATAACTGGCTACGCACCTAACCCAAATCTTTCTTTCAGGATGGAATACAGAAGCTTGTTAAGCGGTGGATCAAGTGTATCGATGTTGGTGGGGATTATGTCGAAAAATGATATATAAATTTTCCACATAGGTTAAAATAAATGTGCTTTTTTTTTATTTGTCCCTTTACTTTTTAACTTACCCTCGTATAATTGCAGATATAAATAAGTAGATATACCAAAGAAAATAACAATTAAAAGTAGTTAAAATGTACAATAAATTTTGAAGTATATATTTATTTTCTATTATAATTTTTCCATCTGAAATGATTATTCTGTCTTTTTTTTAATGAATAAAGCTTTTTAATATTTTTTATTAAAAAGAAAAATTACAAATAGAAAAAATTATATAATATATATATTACAAAACTGTATTTTAATATTATTATATACATTTTTATATAATCAAATGTATTATTATTAAAAAAATTATGTTTTTTGATGACTAATTAGATTCAACTATTAATTGTTGAGATTTAAATTTGAGTTTTTAACGTGAACAGACTGAACATCTTATATTTAATATTTATTCATTGCGTATCGTCTACTAATGCTTTCACATTATCAGTATACTTAAACAACAAATGTATTTATGCGACAATATCAGTGCAATTGACAAGAACAAAACAACACTTTTGTGATTGATAATAAGAATAATTTCTTAGTTTTAATTTAACATTTTTAATTTTTCTTAAGAGAAAAATTTATGTAAGAAAAAATATACTTTGTAAAAATAAAAATACGCAAATAATATATATATATATATATTTGTTCTTTATTTTAAAAAATATTCACATATATTTATATTTATAATACATTCAATAATTTATCATATGATAATTCCATAATGCGAGATACTGCGTATATACGTAGTCGTAATAGCAGTTTTATAGATCGATATTTATGTGTTATCATGATCTCTCTTCGAGTATGCCGATGTTGCTGTGAAGTGCAGCATGGAATATATGTAAAATAATTTATTAATTAATATGTATTAATATGTAAATTAATTAATATGTGAAATAATTAAATATATTTTCTTTGTAAAGATGATTAATTTAAGAAGCAATAATTAAAATATTAATAACTTTTTATATTTCTATTGATTTATTACAGGATACACTAATTTATTCACGAAATAAATTTTGTTGCACATATATACAATGTGTGAGCGTGTGCGTGTGTGTAGTTATAAAATGATACAAATATTTTCAATATCTTTTATGAATTTTTCTTAAATTAATTGTTTTTGTAGAAGAAATGTATTTAATAATTTTTATATTATATATTTACACAAAAAAAAATTTTGCCGATATTATAGATTCGAACTTAAATTTCTAGCGTGATAGGCTGAACATCCTTGCATTAGCTATTATATATTATTCATAAATGCTTTCACACATATGTTATTAATATTTAAGCAGCAGTGTTCTTATATGACAAGATCGATATAATCGAAACGAAATCAAGATAACATACTTATTGGTTTATACATTTGAAATTGCTGAAAGATAATGTCAACCAAGAATTAACAATCGTGCTCTCCTTGTCGTGCTCTATCGCACTAACGATACATAAAATATCGATAAAAGCAACAAATAAAAAGATAATAAGTTGCCAAGCCTAATAAACGCCTGTGTCTTATATACTTACATACTGTATATTACACACTGTATATTACTATTAGTTCACTCTGTGAATTATTATTCTACTGTTATTATTTATTACTATACAATTTGGAAACGTACATACATACAATTTTAAGATACCATTAATATGTACATACGCATATATGCATATACATATACACAAATATAAAATTTACACAAAAAGTGGGCGCTTGTTAGTCTTGTTGCATAACTGCTTTCTGCCACGAGAGACCAAAAAATATTTTTGTATCGAAGCAATTTTGTATCGAAGCATTTTTGTATCGGGCAGAGCGGTATGCTTCGATTTCGATCGCTAACTGTGCTTTGTGTAGCATCAGCACGGTAGAAGAACAAGGATAGCATAATTGTCGATCCTTTTCTCTCTACGATGCGTCCGCGCGAGCAATGCAAAAGTATTTATACACTAATTAATGCTACGTAATGCCCTGAGATAAAGGGGGAACATAGAAATATACCCATGGCGTCATCAGCCGACAGCGGTAGACTGACGCGAATTTATCGTTACTAATCAACAATCGTCGAAATATGTTTATTGCAATACATTCTGGTTAAATAAAAATTAAAAGAATGAATAATAATAACAATCATATTTTAAATTAATGAATCCAACTTCACACCAATAATAATAAGATAATCAATGCAATAAGAAATATAAATAAAAATTTTCCATTATGTGCGTGCGTGCGTGCGTGTGCGTGTGTGTGTGTGTGTGTGTGTGTGTGTTCGATTGGACACGTTTCACTTGCGCACAATTCATTTCGAACATTTTATTTGCGCAACGTTCTTTTGCGCACCATTCTTTTGCGCACATATTCTTTTGCGTACATGTACTTTTGCATACTTGACTTTAGTATACCATTCAATTGTATGTGTGTGAAGTTAGCATCTCAAGTGTCAGTATCTCACAAATAAACGTCACATTTTCTTGCATCCAGCATAGTTCTACAGTTCTTGATAGGTTTCAATAATAGTTCCGTCAAATTAACTATAAATATTTAGCTTTTAAGAAATGAGATGCCAACTTCTGAAAACATCTGATAGCATCTCATCATCCATAACAAAAAAGGAGATGTAGACCTGAGAAGTGCGCGTTTGGAGTCGATATGTATCGCATGTATTGTTGACTCCTTTCCGCGTATTAGTCCAGTCGGCACGTCGTTTAAAATGGCCCAATTATCGAATAATTAGGACAAAGCTGGAATAAATTTTAATCGCTTTGTTTGGGTGTCAGTAATGACATACGAAGTTTTCGATCTCCCCCATGATGAGCTTCAGCCGCCATCTTGGAAGAAAAGGGTGAAAAATCAGTTTTTCGCGAATATCTCAATTTCCATTAGACTTAGGTTAAAAATAGTTCTATACAATATTGTAGGAAATTAAATTCTTTACAAAAAAGGTTGTATAGATTTTTTCCTTATGACAAACAGTTTTGACAAACGCTAGAGCCGGGAGAAGTCGGGTACTTTTTGCAACAAACGATTTTAGCGACTTTATTTCGCCGTATCTCACTTTTCAGGGGCTGTAGTGTACTTTTGAACCTGTTTTCACACCACCTTACGGTAGAGTTATTGGCGCGTTTTTTTAATGTAGTATCCTCTATAGGCCTAATTTACTTGTCTCAATTACTCAAATCTTGTCCTTTTTGAAATGGAGGGTTGAGAAATGTCACCTTCCACATCATCTTCCTTATTTATGATATTAACATTGTGATCTGCGTTATCAAATACAAATTGAGAAAGTGTTGCATTACCGATGATTGCGATCAACGATAATGCCTCCAATCTTAGAGCATATAGACATGGAGGGAGAATACTGGTCTGAAAGTATTCACAACATCTGTACAAGAGAGAAAGGTATAAGTTCCTATTCGTCTTCTGTGCGCAAGCGTTGTTTCCAAGCAACTGTTATTGCTATGCAGTTATCTATTTTAAAAGAAATTTGAAACTGTCATTCATGTCTGTACAGCCTAACATGGCGGCTATAATCGACCAATCAGAAAGTAGGAACAAGATCGTGTCTCTCTTATTATAGGATTCTAATTACTGACACCCAAACAAAGCGATTAAAATTTATTCTAGCTTTGTCGTAATTATTCGATAATAATTGAATGTACTTGTCGACTGGACTATATGTGATTGGCGGTCGTGAGAGAGAGATGTGAACCGTAATCGCTGAATTCGTCGTTCGGTGACAGTTTGGTGACGTTTCGTAACACATCGTGAGTGGGGGGTTAATCTTACTTGCAACTTCATTTTTATAGGGATCGTACTATAGCTGTTATTTCGGGAGAAAGTGTTAATTATAAACGAAAAGGCCGACTTCTTATTTGACGTATTTTAATGGTGCATATTGTGAAATGAGACGCAGCATTAGTTCGTGAAACAAGCATGATATCACCTCTAACAGTATTACTTTTTAGTCGAGGAGAAACTCAATGTTATGAGGTAATTAAATAATTATACAATTAAATTATATTGTTACGTCCGGACTCACAGAAGGAAGAGTCGAAGGAAGGACGTAGCTACTTAATTTCAAACAACGCCAGGTAGTGCGTGTTTGACTCGAGCAAACGTGCTAAGGCCCCAACCAGGTCAACGAAAGAGTCGGTTTTACTCTGTTAAAGGGCAGTTTACTCGGTGGCCTGCTTTCGGTAAAAGAATTTAATCTTTTTTACACGGGACGAGGCCTTTTTTTTTTTTCATGTGAGGAAAATGCGCATCTGCATACTTCAGTCGCCTCGGGGAGGGTGGCTGGGGTTATGTGGGGCTGGGGTATTGGTGACCCCGACCCACTAAAAACCTCACGGTGGCCTTCGCGGGCGTTGCGTGGGAGCCTCCCGAGAAACTGGCGATCGCACTACTTCCGGGGGGCCCCACGCCTGCCTGCCCGCCGGGAGTCGCTTGTGTTTTTAATCGACTCCCGGCCTCCCTTGTTTATTAGGGAGGACTTCTCTGTCTTGGCGGCATAGAAGGGCCACACCCCTATGCCGCCCCTTCTCGGGAGGGAAAAAAATAATCTCCTCCCGAGGTATGACCAGAGCTTGGGTGTCCCCCAGGTTCCGGTCTTCTTCCTCGCTCGATGTCGGGCGAGGAAGATAAAAATCCTCTACATTTGAGGACTCCGAGTTGCGCCCCGCTATGCGTTGCACCCCGAGTTGCACCCCCCGGAGTCTTCTCATCCCACGAGGCTTTTGGGGGAGGATCAGAGGTGGCTTAGCGTCCCCTCCGTCACCCCCGTTGGCCCCGTCCCCCCTTTTTTCTTCTTGGGGGAGGCGGGAATTTCGGCGGGGGGGCCTTTGCCAATAGTTTCCTACTCTGGCCCCCCCGAGTGCAATCTCGGGATGATAGGAAACGAGAATGGGATGTTAAGAAATTAGCGGCAATCTCATAATAAAATACTCAATTTATTCGAATAAATTTGACAAAATTATATACATTTATCGATTAGAAAACTAAATTCTATGCCGCAATTAACTGTTAGCGTGTGTAGAGAGAGCATGTGTGTACACGCACCGGCAGGAATGGTGTCCGGCGTTAGATGTGTGAATACGTTGAACGGAAGGAGTGCAAGTGAGACAGCTATACGGACACCGCGGATCGCGCTGTCTTTCGGCTGTTATACACGTATATCACATCTTAACGCCGGACACTATTCCTGCCGGTGCGCGTACCTGTGAGAGTTATGAGAGTTCGGTAATCTCGATGGAAGAGGGAGGGAGGATGGCTCGGAGGATATCCGCTGGGAATTTGATAGGATTTGAATGGATCGGGGTAAACATAGAGATGAGGATGCCGGGGAGACTTCCTGCTACAATTCGGATGACTCCTCTACGTCGGGATTGTCAGGGCCGCAGGAGTAAATGCCTTCTGGGAGAGAAAGGTCTAAAATAGGAAAATTAGAGAGGAGCCACTGATAGAATTTATCTCTTTCTTTATGAGGCCATGATTTGATGACTCCGGAGAAAGCCGTAAGCGTCGGATCTTGTTTGCCGAGGGGCGATGTGTGTGGCATCTTTTAAATCTTTATATTGTCGCCGCTTCCTTCGCGAGGATATCCGCGGGTGTGCTATCTTATTGTTAGTTCGCACAATTTCGCTTTGTTATTTATTTTTCTTATTTCTTTCAAGGAAAATTTTATTTTCGGCACGTTCTCGCCGTCGTTGTGTTTTGACGATATGTGATTTTAATTTATACTTTTTTTCGAGGGTATCGGCGAGAATCCTTTTCCTGCACCTTTCCGCCCGGTCTTTTTAATTTACCGATTTTATAATATTTATCGGTCGCTCGCGATATCTGCAGCTGTTCGTTTCGTTGGGCACGTTTCGTTTTTATTATATGTATACATGCCGCTTAGATTATTATTATCTCCCTTTTTATTTTGCTAACAACAAACTTTGCCTGGGTCGTGGGAAAGAAAAGAATCGTGGAGTCCATAGGACGTAACAATATATATATATATATATATATATATATATATATATATATACATACATACACATATGTATATATATATATATATATATATATATACATACACATATGTATGTGTATGTATGTAATAGATAATACAATTACACAATTTATAAATTGTTTTTGATTCCAGAAAATAATGGCAAAATAAATATTGTAATTAAGATCAATCAACGACATACTTTAAGATTTTCTTGTAATAAAGAGTAAGTATTTATATGTATGTCTTTATATTTTTTCTTTAGTGTGTGTGTATTCCAATTTATCTTTTATTCTTTTCTAGAACTCTTATTAAGTCTTGTATTTATTTTCTTTTAGGACTGCCGATGTGCTCTTAGAATTTAGGAATATTATGTAGTTACTCATTAGAGAAGCAAGGAGTTAGCGAACACGGTGATGATCTTAATTCAAAACAGATATTTGAATATATATACGTTAAGTCACATGTTTTTTAATATTTTTTATAATCAAACGGAGAGTCATTTTTTTGTTTTTCTATATTTTTAAATGCGTTTTCTCATTTAATGTTCTAATCATTAACGGCGACAGTTGATTTTCTTAATCTTAAGGTCGAGTACTATATACAGGGTGTCCCATTTTAAAGAACGCACTCAAATATCTCAGAAACACTGCGTTAAATCGAAAAATGTTACCTACAAAAGTTGTAGGGTTTCGAGGGGGACATAACATAGTAATATTCATATGACCTTGGGCGGCGTCTCCAAGGTCAAGTGAAGGTGAGAATGAATTCTTTAAATAGAAACCCATATTTTTTATTATAACATCTTTTTCTACTAATTAATTTGAACAACTTTTATCTGAAGCATTTTCTTATTTTCCTAATATTTTTTAAGATTCTATGTAAAAATTCCGTCTTTTTTTTAGATTTATTAATAAAATTTTTTTTTCTGAATCTTTTCCTTCTGTCATTTGACTTTCAATCGTAGGATTTCGAGGGGGACATCCGATGGTGACCTTGACTTTGACCTTGAGGTCAAATTTGAAGGTTATTTGAAGGTTAACTTTAAAATCTTAAATGAAAACCCCCATTTTTTATTTGACATTCTTGTAGCTGACATCGAGAGCTTTCCAAAACACTATAATTAAATGTTTTTTCATTAAGTACTTTTCGAGTTATAAGGCTTGAAAGTTACAGTACCGTCGGCATTAGCATTACGCAAAGTGTACCGCGCGGAGGTTGCCCAGTCGGATTTACACCTCTTTTGTGTTCGGAGAACGATCCAGCCAATGAAGATAAGATCGGTGGTTGATCCAGCCAATGAAGGCAAGATCGGTGGTTGATCCAGCCAATGAAGGCAAGATCGGTGATTGATCCAGCCAATGAAGGCAAGATCGGTGGTTGATCCAGCCAATGAAGGCAAGCTCGGTGATTGATCCATAGTAATAATTCAATTAATTAAGTGTTCGAAGGTCGCACCGTTGACTTGTTGGCAGTACTGAATACGGCGTTCAAAATGTCTAACAGTACGCAAGAGTACATTACGTGGGATATTGCACGCAGCTCGGATTCTTTTCTTCATGTCATCTCTTGTGGTCGGTGCATTCCGGTAAACTACATCTTTGAGGTAGCCCCACAAATAAAAATCAAGCGATGTTAGATCGGACGATCTTGCTGGCCATCTTACTGGACCGCCTCTGCCAATCCATCGATTACGAAAAGTATTATTGAGGAAAGCTTTGACCGTATTGGCATAATGAGGACCTGCGCCATCTTGTTGCAACCACATTCTCCTCCTTGTATCGAGGTCAACATCTTCAAGTAAACCCGGAAGATCGTCTCTCAGCAACTGTAAATAATTTGCACCATTAATCATGGCATCAAAAAAATAAGGACCAATTAAATAGCCATTAACAATTCCACACCAGACAGTTAGGCTCCAACGATACTGGTTTTCAATCTGCCCCATCCAATGAGGATTAACTGAACTCCAATGACAATTATGTCTATTCATTATTCCAGTATTGTAAAAAGTAGCTTCATCACTGAAAAGTACGTAATTAAAAAATTCGTTGTTTCGAATTTTTTGTGATGCCCACTGACAAAACAATAGCTGATCTCTGTAATCCTGCTCAATTAAGGCTTGATTAAGAGTTATGTGGTAAGGATGATATCTCACGGCTTTTAGATGTCTACCAATCGATTTCGGAATGCCCAGCGTACGTTGAATTTCACGCAAACTTACATGTGGGTTAAAATGCACCATCGCCACAACTGCTATAAAGTAAAGATTCATTACGTGATCATTGTTATCGTATCGTCTTCGTTGACGACGAAGATTTCCTCTCCGAATCCTAATTTCAATTTTGCGTATCCTAGAATGATCCGCGTGTTGGCGTCGAGGGAATCGTCTACGATACAATGCTGCTGCTTTTTTGTAATTGCACCGACATTCTCCTAAGATCAGAAGAATATCGACAATCTCGTTAGGTGAGTAATCAGGCATTTTTTTCCGAATTCCGATTTTACGATCGAAAAAATCCAGGAATGTCTGAGAATGTCTCGAGATTGGGAACAAGTGAGAGATAAGTTACTTAAGATGAGATTCCGTATCTGCAACAGGCTACTTGAATAGGATTATTGGTTCAGGACATGTGACGTCTTTCATGCGAATGCCGAAGAAGTTGTCTAAGAGTCAGTATGTCAATTGCTATTGAGCTCCAGTTAATCCTCCTTGGATGAGGCAGATTGATAACTAACTTCTGAAAAATATCTCACCATTCGGCATTTTTACGTCAAAATGGAAATAAGAAAAACAACTTCCAATGGCCTTGATCTTAACAAATGTTATCAAGATTATGATCTTGAACAATGTTCAAGAGGTTTTAGCCTTTGGTCGGTCGATCATCTTGGATAATGCTAATGCCGGCGGTACTGTAACTTTCAAGCCTTATAACTCGAAAAGTACTTAATGAAAAAACATTTAATTATAGTGTTTTGGAAAGCTCTCGATGTCAGCTACAAGAATGTCAAATAAAAAATGGGGGTTTTCATTTAAGATTTTAAAGTTAACCTTCAAATAACCTTCAAATTTGACCTCAAGGTCAAAGTCAAGGTCACCATCGGATGTCCCCCTCGAAATCCTACGATTGAAAGTCAAATGACAGAAGGAAAAGATTCAGAAAAAAAAATTTTATTAATAAATCTAAAAAAAAGACGGAATTTTTACATAGAATCTTAAAAAATATTAGGAAAATAAGAAAATGCTTCAGATAAAAGTTGTTCAAATTAATTAGTAGAAAAAGATGTTATAATAAAAAATATGGGTTTCTATTTAAAGAATTCATTCTCACCTTCACTTGACCTTGGAGACGCCGCCCAAGGTCATATGAATATTACTATGTTATGTCCCCCTCGAAACCCTACAACTTTTGTAGGTAACATTTTTCGATTTAACGCAGTGTTTCTGAGATATTTGAGTGCGTCCTTTAAAATGGGACACCCTGTATATCCCACACAGAACAAAAACCTCTAATGGATGTCCAGTAGACGTCCACCATGGAGATTTAAAACCTCCATTATACATCCACGTAACATCTTATGGATCTCTACTAGACATCCATAGTTTCGCATTTGCTATGTCCATTCGACATCCATTAGATGTATTCATAGATGTCATATGGACGTCATATAGAGTAATCATGGATATTTCATCAAGCTTTGATGACGAATAATGAATATTAATTAAAAGTTATTTAAATTCATTATGGGTTATATCTAATGCAACTGCAATGGCAAAACCTCTATGCGCAGTCGCTGCCGATGTAATTTTAAATAATTCCTTTAACGCGTCAATAGTCGATCGATGACGTCTAAATCCATACTGTCCACTCGACAAATCCGAATTTGGATTGTTTTCCATAATGTCAGTCTTCCGGCGATGACACGCTCAAACGACTTACCGATCTCGTTTAACAGACATATCGGCCTTGCTTTGACCGGTATATCCGTGCTACGAACTCCTTTTGGAATTAATGCGAGATTAGCTCTCTTCCATTGTACCGGGAAGATGCCTTCCTTCATGCACCTCGTGAAGCAGTACGCAAAAAGGCTGATCATCGGAGGTGGAACTCTTTTTAATACCGTTGATTTCATGTTATCCGGCCCTGGTGCTACGTTTTTGGCTGCTCTCTTTTTAACGTATTCTAATACTTCAGCATATGACACATCCAGTTCCTCGTTCCATGGTTCTTCTATTTGATGAGGCCTATATCTGCGGACGTTAGCTGGAAACAGCTTGTCCAGTAATACATTTATTTCGCTCTCGGATACTGATTCAATAAACGAGGGATTACTCCTTTTGATTTTATTGAGTACTAACTTATATGGAAGGCCTCACGGATCCTGATCAAGTGTGTACAGGAGCTTCTTCCACGCCTGGCGCTTCGAACTGCGGATCCCTGTTCTGAGATTACGTCTAGCATCACTGTATTCACTTGCTTTGTCGTGAATTTCCTCAGGGTCACTCCTTCTTCTAGCACGCGTTAATATACGTCGAGTCCTTACAGCCACTTTACGCAGCTCATTAATTGTGTCGTTCCACCAATATTTTGCGCTTTTTGATCGCATTCCATGCACTCGCGGCGTCGATACATCGCATGCTGTCCTCAGTACTCCATCAACAAAACTGGCCACGCCACTTGCAGACTCCGATTCATTTTCTTCAGCTCTATTACTGAGATTCCACTCTATCACCTCCGAAAATAGAGGAGAATCCATCTTTTTAAAGTTATACCTCCAGACCTTATTGTTCTTATTTATACTAATAGAGCTCCGCAGACTCATACATATGTACAGATGATCGGAGAGTGTCTCAGTATCCTGAAGCACTCTCCAATCATCGATAAGTCCTATCGCGCTAGGGGACGCTCAGGTGAGATCGACCACGGAGCTTCCCTGTGGTCTAACGTAGCCCGATTCCCGATGTTGACAAGCCTCATTTCACTGGCTGAAATACTAGTTATTCTCAAGGCACATCGTAGATCCCATCCTGTGATTGCTTGCCTTGTTGAGTCCTACGCAGACGACACAGTGTGGAGACGCATTGCATGTCCCCGCCTGATGTCCCATGTTACTACATCTGAAACATAACCCAGTCCGATCTATCTGGGCCCTGCAACTCTGTCGCACGTGACCAAACGACCAGCACCTGAAACATTGCGTTGGTCGTCTCTTCAAAAGCTCCAGTTTGACGTGTCCAACCTAAATTAATCTTGCCGACTTCTGCAATTCTTGCAGCAGAATTAATCGGGCACTGCACCCACACGACACCCATATCGTTTCTTTTCAGCATTATATTGCTGAGGCGGAAATCATTCGGCGAACATTTTCCCACCCTAGCCAACTCACATCTCACCTCCTCAGATGACGTTGAAGGATCAATTCCCGACAGTCGCAAGTCTCCTTTGGCCACGGGCAGGGTTGGGACATTTGACAAATTCTAGGGTTTTTTACGTTATACGTAATATACATGTATATTACGTCAAATATGTATAAATAAGTAATATACACGTTACCTAACCTTATCTAAAATTAATATATAAGCATTTATGTATTCAATCAAATAAAGAACTTTATAAGAAAGTAAAAGTGTGATATTAAGTGAAACGATAAACGATGAATTCCGAAAATAAAATCAGTCAGGTAAGTAATCAACAAACGCGATATCATGTACATGTCTCATGTCTCCTAATTTTATTAGTTTGAGAAAACTGATTAAAAAACTAATTGTTTATTTACAGCCAATATATTCAATTTCAACTCGTCCAAAAAAACAGCGGTTAGAATCCAAACAATCCAAGCAACTATCAAAACCGCTAATAGCTGATGCTGATGGGAACGAGATCGATTTAGCATTAGCTCAATTTTTTTTGGGTGTAATATTTCATTTAATATTGTCGAATCACAATATTTTAAAAACTTTGTAAAACTTCTGCTTCCAACACACACACCTCCAACAAGAAAAAAACTTTCTACAAAGCTGCTCGATAAAGTTTATCAAAATGTATTGGCTGAAAGCGTCTCATCTTTTGGATCCGACGGAGTTCTGGTGATTGATGGATGGAAAAATTCATCAGCTAATACGAAAAATGTGGTGTGCACAATTCACATAGTAAACTCTAAGTGCATATTTCTTAAATCCTGGGATTTAACCGGATTGAAAGAAACTGGTGATCAATTCAAAGAAATTGTCAACGAAGGGAAGAAATTAGCAAAAGAAAAGTTCAATATCACTACGTATGCTGTGGTTTCAGATAATGCATCGTCGATGATGTCGATGGGGGAAAAAGTAGACATTTGGGATACTACTTGTCACAGCCATAGTGGCAATCTGTTAGCAAAATCTTTTGTACCGGAGACATACGCGAAGAAAGTAAACAACCTTTTGCATGCATTCAAGACACCAGGTGCAGAATACGAATTAAAGCAACAAGGAGGCTCCAGAATTATTCTAGCATGTGACACAAGGTGGTGTAGCTATCGAGATGCATTCAGATGCCTGCTGAAAAATTTATGTCCGATGCAAGCACTAGTTGCTAATAAAAAGGTCCAACTAAACAGCATAAACGAGAGCTTGCTCAAGGATCCCTTATTTGTAATGCAATTACAAGATTTTATCTTGATTTTTGATCCGATATGCCAATTGATAAATGTCTGTCAGCGATTTGATTGCAGTATAGCCGAGGGATGTGAAGAATGGCTGAAATTAGAAATTCCGACAGTTAATGATGAAATACAACAAAAGTTGGATAACCGACTGAAAAAAGTCTTAACACCAATTGTGCTGACTTCGAACTTTCTACATCCTCAATACCGGGCTAAACGATTTTTACATGATGAACAAAAAATAAACATGGTTTTTGACTTTTTGAAACAAGAATTGGATTTACAAGATATCACTGATGAACCAGGGTTGGATTCATATCAAAAGAATCTTGGTATTTTTGAAAAATTGCTGAATCGAAATATTACATCACCGGAAACATTTTGGATTACAGCTGAACCATTCTACCCTCGTCTATCATTGCTTGCTCAGAAATTACTAAAAATTCCGGCTGCTTCAGCGCAACTTGAACGACTCTTTTCTTTCTGGGCTTTCGTCCATTCGGATTTGCGTAATCGTCTTACTGTTGATCGGTCCATGAAATTGGTTGATATTTACTATACTTTAAAAATGAATGAATATTTTGATGATTATTATGACAATTTGATCGGATTAATATATATATATATATATATATATATATATATATATTTATATATTTTATTGAAAAACTGTAAGAATTATATTTAAGTTCTATACAAAGACTGTAAATCAATGTTTCTCAAAAATACATTATATTTTATTTAAAATAACTTATACTATTATTTTTTCCAGTCTCAAATAATATTTATTGAGATCACATAATTCATAACTAAATAAGTTAAATACAATAACTTTGTTATTATGCGTTTTGGCATTCCATTAACAAAAATAATCAAAAATCAGAACATAAAGTAAATTAAATATAAATCTTAATTATTATTAACGATCGCTAGTCAGAAAAATAGGAGTAGTGGAAATGATCGACCAAAACTAGCAAATAATAAATTTATTTAAATTTCACGACGTTTCGACCATATGATTGTGGTCCTTTTCAAGTAAAAAACATGAAACAAAATTTTTTACATATCGTCGGTGACACAGAACACTTTTAGTATAACTAGGCCCAATTTACAAGAGATACCCATACTTACAAATAAAATTAGTTACAATTACATCTCAATTATACACGATTGTCATTGTACAGCATTTTTTATTAAAAAGTCAAATAAATTGAAAGTGCGAGACAGCAGACAACATATCCTCCCGAAGGATCGTCACAGAATAATAGATTTCAAGTAAGCTTATTTACACGACCTTAATTATTTTGTTATAGACATCATTTAAACTCTCTGTATCCTTATGTGAGTTATTGTTATTATCAAGTTTTTTAATGTAAAACATTTCGGCTATCTCTCTCTTCCTTACATGTTTTTCAGTATGTAAAACATTATATTTATTCCAATCGAAATCATGTTTATGCTCAGACCGATGTTTACTTATAACAGAATGTGAAGTATGATGCAATTTTATATTATTACAATGTTCTTTAAACCGTGTACTAAGATGTCTCTTCGTTTGTCCTATGTATGCCGCTGGACAGTCATTGCAATTTATTTTGTAAACGACGTTAGTCGCGCGATCTCTAGTCAAAACATCCTTGCCACACTTAATGAGGGTATTCAGTTTTTTAGGGCATCTATAAACGACTTCCATGTCGAATTTTTTTAGAGAAAATGAGATACTATCACTAATGTCACTCACATAAGGTATCGAAATGTAACGTGTTTTTGTCGGAGATTCAATTTTGTTCTCGTCAATATTACTATTCTTATTATTATATTTTAAAAAATTGGTTCTTTTTTGTAAAAATCGTTTAATGATATTTGTGGGGAAGCCGTTATTTAATAAAATATTTTTAACTATTTCTCGGTGAAACCGCTCATCGGATAATAACATCGCGTGGTCAACCAAACTATAAATTGTATTAATTTTAAATTTTAACGGATGACTCGAAAGAAAATTAATATATCTACCCGACCACGTGGGTTTTCTGTACCAATTCGTTATAAGTTTGTTATTAGAACGATACACAGTAGTATTTAAGAAATTTAAGGACGAGTTACATTCTATCTCATGTGTAAATTTCAGACGTTCGTGATAATTATTGAAAATGGAAAGTATATTATCTATTTTATCCCTTGGTATTATGGCAAAGATATCATCGACATATCTATAGTACACAGGGACCTCAAAGCCCAAAACGCCCAAGCAATGTGATTCAAGGTCGTCCATAATTATATCGGCTAAAATTGGTGATAGCGGAGAGCCCATTGGACTCCCATAAATTTGTTCATAAAATTGCCCCTCAAACATAAAACTGGTTGAGTCAAGAATGGTTTCCACAGCATATGTAAACTGTGTTAAATTTAATTTCGTATTCTTCGAGATGTCATCCCAACGCTTTTCAATTCCCTTCATGACCAAATCTTTAGGAATGTTGGTAAAAAGCGAGGTGACATCCAAGGAGATCATTATTTCGTATTCATTAATTACTCTATCCTTTATATTTTTTGAAAACGACCAACCATCCTTTATATGTGAATCTGGCTTTCTTATGGAACATTGTATAATGTTGTGAATATAATTCGCTAAATAGTAAAACGGACTATCGAGTGACGAAACGATAACACGTAAAGGAACACCGTTCTTATGAATCTTAGGAAGTCCGTAGCATCGTGGTAAATTACCGTTTGTACAATTCAAATGTTTATACGTTCTCTCATCTATAATATCATTAGAGCGCCATGATTTTACCAATGAATTTAGTTTAATAGTTAAAGGTTTTATAGGATCTTTTTTAAGTTTTTTATATGTGTAAGGGTCGTTAAGTAAAACTTCCATTTTTTCCAAATATTCGCTTTTATCGGTCTGAGCATAAACATGATTTCGATTGGAATAAATATAATGTTTTACATACTGAAAAACATGTAAGGAAGAGAGAGATAGTCGAAATGTTTTACATTAAAAAACTTGATAATAACATTAACTCACATAAGGATACAGAGAGTTTAAATGATGTCTATAACAAAATAATTAAGGTCGTGTAAATAAGCTTACTTGAAATCTATTATTCTGTGACGATCCTTCGGGAGGATATGTTGTCTGCTGTCTCGCACTTTCAATTTATTTGACTTTTTAATAAAAAATGCTGTACAATGACAATCGTGTATAATTGAGATGTAATTGTAACTAATTTTATTTGTAAGTATGGGTATCTCTTGTAAATTGGGCCTGGTTATACTAAAAGTGTTCTGTGTCACCGACGATATGTAAAAAATTTTGTTTCAGTGTTTTACTTGAAAAGGACCACAATCATATGGTCGAAACGTCGTGAAATTTAAATAAATTTATTATTTGCTAGTTTTGGTCGATCATTTCCACTACTCCTAAATTAAATATTTTGAATATTTTTAACACAACAAAAAATATCGTTGTATCAATTTTTCAACTTTAAATATCTTATATAAACTCTCTAACCATAGCCTTATAACAAGAAATTAACTAAAATTAATGAAAATTAACTTTTATCTACATGTTTAGATGATAAAATAAATCCGTTAACTTTTCAAATCGTTTAGGAGTTAAATCATTTATATTATTGGGATAGAATTTTAATTTTGGTACAGCAGCAGGGAGTTACAGAATTTTTATTGCGAAGGAGGATAATTTTGGATGTACAGGAGTGATTGCCCGCCAAAAAGTTTGTCCATCGGTGTAATCCCTCAGTCGACGTGAATTAAAGATTTCTGTTGAATTTTTGTATTTTCCAAAGTCGTTCATTCCTTCTTCATCCAGTTCATTAATGAAGAACTGCATCACCTTTCTCATGCGATCTTGATCATTTGCAAATCGTTTGCCTCGATAAATAGGATGAAGAAGATTTGCTACTAGTGCGATCGGTGTCAATATTGTGTCAATTCGTGATTGAAATAGATTATAGTATACATTTTCGGTCGACGCCAGCATTAACCAATCCTCCGCAGCATCAGCAATCGTGATCTTCGACTTTTCACATTTTTCTACGATGCTGCAAACAGGCTTAAGCAGATCCAAGGAATGGTTCAATTCTTCTTCAAATGATTCATCAATCAATATATTTACAATCTCTTTTTTGAGTTTATATTGCCCATCATTTGTGTCATGGCTCGTAAATTTTTCAGGCAAGCAGAAAATAGATCGCGATTATGATAAAACGAATTGCCTTCTAGTACGACAGCTACCCATCCTCGTGTTATTAAGTCCTTTTCTAATTCCTTTCTTGAAAATTCGCCAAGCAAATAACGAACTTTTTCAGCAAACTCCAAATTGACGAGCTTCTTTTTAATAGACGCAGCAAAAGATATGTTGCATTGTAGGATCCACAGCTTGCTGTATTCATCTGTATTAAGTAATCGAAAATTTTCGTCGGTGATGACAGTGTAAATTATCATTTTGAATTTTAGACTCGCAAGAGTGATTGCTTCATTAATTATGAGTGATAAATTGTTATCTTCTTTTTGGATATCCCATGTCTTTAGATAGATTGCTTTTTCTTGACTTTGCACAAAACCAATTACGTGCGATGTCTGTTTAATTTCTGTCTTTGCGATGACTAATACACCTTCGGAATGAGAGCAAGTTGACTGATGTTTCCCAAGTTCTGCGTGAAGATCATGAAGAATCTCATTTGACATCGCTTTTGCAGATAGTGGTGTGTACGCAGGTTGTATGGCATTTATAAAATTCAAAAAAAGCTTTGACTCAACCATTGTCAAAGGAATATTACATCCGTAGAAAAATTTGACTAAAGTATCGTTAATTCTGGCCTTCTGCTGATCCGAAATATTATCAATATATGAATTCAATTTACGTGATTGCATAGTTTTAAGTCTTTTTGAATGTGGAAGAATAGTAGTTGATACTGCACTACTAAATTCTTGATGTGAAACAGTCGGCATATCAAAACCTGAAAGAAGAATTGGAACCTCTGGGGCATTTTCAACTTCTATAGCAATAACCTTAGATATTCTCTGATCAGATGAAGTGATTGCATCAACTGCAATACTCTCTGATTGGATACTTTCCAATTCAGTTGTTTCAATAACATTTTCATTTTCATCAGTTGAAATAGATTTTCCAGCAGACTGTGAGTTTTGAGGGGTACTTGACCAGTCCGTTCCGTTTCTGCACATATTTCTGTAAATACAAAAAATTAAAATTAACAATATTTGTTATCTAGTTCATTAATTTTTGTTGTGTCATTGTTTTTCATATATTTTGCTTATCTGTGTGTTTGTAAACTGCTTTTCGCAGCATTTGCGAGAGTTCTTTTGCATATTAGACAGTACGCCACTATTTTTTTGCCTTCTTGACGCCGCTCGTAACCACCATTCTCCCAAAAATCATGAATAGGTCTACCGCCGTGATTCATTTTTCATTTATTATCATTGCAAAGCACAGCACTGATAATAAATAAATGCAACGTTCAACTTAACCTGTCAACTGTCAACTGTCAGGGCTCTCAGTCCTCACGTGACATGTGACATGTGACAATAAACGGCATGAAGTTTCAGCAACGGCCTGAAGGGGCGCATTCGATGTATTTTACAGTAAAAAACTAAGGACGTAAAATACCTAGTATTAGTCTAAAATTAGGTAATTTACATAGAGTATTTTACCTGCTCAACCCTGGCCACGGGTCTATCCACCTTGGCCACATCCTTGAGTACTTCGGATAATCTACCTTGAAGACGACCCGCGAGTTCGTTTCCCTCTGGCCCAGGGATCTCAATTACGAGTCCGCCATTAAAAGCACGGCGGATCTTCGTATTTTCGATGCCAATTTCTTTAAGCGAGACCTTCTCTCGTGCCTGTTTTAAAATATCGGCATACGATATTCCTTCATTGCCCTAATAACGACCGCAGTTTTGCGTCTCCTACTGATACTGCCTTTGCCTGTTTTTAGATGGCTGATTATCCTGCTTAGTCTTCCTGTTGCCAGATGCTGCTGCTCTTATAGAAGATCTCCTCACCGTAGTCGACGTTCTATCCATCTGTATTCCAGGCGAAGAGGCAACATAATATGACCCCGAAGAAGAGGGAGGAACACGTGGTATTGCTGCTGACGTCCTTACCACTGCTGCTGCTGTTGATGCTGCCGATTCTGTTGCTGCTATTGCCACTTTACTTCGTCCTTTACCGACCACCGTTCTCCAGGCCTGCGGAGGTGCAATTTGGATATTCTCCACAACTCTTATACCCCCATCCTTCCTGGAAGGGGGTAGTGCCGATGACAAAGGCGAAGGAGCTGCTGCTTTAGGCTTTTTAAACATTCCATCAGCCCTCATCCTTGCCAGAACGTTGCCAACCTCAACCTCATTAGGATCTTTATCCTCCCTCGTACGATCGTCCTCCCATGAAGTACCGCCCTGATAATAATCAGGGTCCTCATCATCATCATCATCATAACTGCTCTTAATCGGAAGGGCAGGAAAACTCTCTCTCAACAAGGGTTTCTTACGAGTACCCTTGCTTATATCCCTGTGACTACTGCCTGCGTTAGTTATTTTTTCTACTTCGAGTCGTGGGCCTCCCTTATCCTTGAGTGTTTCGATATCTTTCCTATATCGAGACACCATATTCCTGAGATCCGCCACTTCTTTCGTGAGGGCTCCCTCACGTCGCTTAGAGGCTTTCGATTCCTGCTCCAATTCATATATTCTAACACGTAGAAAGGCTACGTCACCTGATACCGCTATTTTCTCTGACATAGCATAAAAAACCTCATTAATTTGCTCCTGCTGCCTATTCATCTTACCGCGGATACCACCTTGAATGTTCTTACATATACTCCTGTAATTTCTGAGCTTTTTTAAATGTAATAACCCCTTACTAGTGAGATCCGCATTATTCATCTCGACTAGCTGCTTCTTGCAGAATTTGGTAAGCCGCTGTTCCTCGTCCGAAGATGATGATGCCGATGCTGTCACCGATATTGCCGCTTTCTCCTGTTTTTTAACAGATCGCTGACTCGCCGTTTGGGCCCTCGTAACCGGCGTCTCCTTTTGCTTCTTTGTAGCCTTTGTATTTGACTTGAGCTTTACTTCCTCATATTCATCCCCGCTAGACATCGAATAATCGCTATCTCCTTTCTTTTTGGACTTTTTAGATTTAAGAAACTTAGCACTCCTTAACGATCTGGATATAGCTTTGCTGCCTCCGCTATCCTCATCTCCGTCCACAGTCAGATCAACATGATCATCAACGCGCTCAGGTTCCGCATCCATGATCCTTCTCGATCTATTTCTACGGCCGCCAGTAGTCATAGGGGTTCCCCCTTCTCCAGGACACTCCGATCCATCCCCGGGAGAGGTAGACGCCTTGAGCTTGAATCTGTTAGCCTCCACTTCCATCTCCTGTTCGTAAGAGATGAATTCCTCACCGTCTATAGGTAATGACGCTTGATGTTGCATGTCATCACCCGTATTGAAAACTGGCATCGGATCCGAAGATGGTTGTTCAATCTCGTCCGATTGCCTGCACTCGACATCATCCATTGCGATAGCATATTCAACCAGTGTGCTCGCTGGCAACGCACTGGCCATCCCCTCGTTTGATGACGACGGGGCGACGCCGGGTACCGCGTCACCATGCCGATCACTGGAGGCACCGAGCTCCTCCTGTGACGGTAAGTCTTTATCCGTTATTTTGTGCATGTCATCATATATTTGTTTGGTTTTATTCCGGAGTGTCCTTCCCCATAAATTCATTGAAGTGCCAGTCCGTATAGTTGAGCAGCAATCATCAGAGCCACGAGCCTGCTCTATTCGTGACAAATTAAAATCGTTATCCGGCAAGGTTGTCACAATTAAGTCCTCTCGAAAAGTTGTGCGAGCGGAGTCGAGTGCACGTTCCATCTCACAGTCAAGCACGATCATGGCTTCTTTTTTGTCAGCCAGTTCTTGTGAGACATCTAATAAGACTTTATTCGAACGGTCCAGATCTTTTATGATGTTACTAGAGTTCAGTATCTCAACAGAGGAATCATCCTCATTTAAAGTAATAACCTCTGATGAAGCACCCTCTCCTTTTCCTTCAGGAGATGAATGCTCTTTTCAACAAAAATTAAAAACTAAACTTTTTATTTATAAATTGATGAAATTATATTCTATCCACCAAAAGATTGTTTACAATTAGACTTTAACATTATAATTCCCTGTATTGGAATTGTATCAGAAAAATTAAACTTAATAAAAAATATTTATGACATCTTTAATCTTGATAGCCGCTTTCTGCAAGCTATATATAATTCTCATGACTAAAACTTAAATACGAGATAGATAGCGCATCGCGCGGCGCATAGCGGTAAATAAAAGAACTAACGACTACTTAATGCTATTGTATAAATTTTGGCATAAAAAAAACTCTTTAGCTTAGTAATAACATTTTCTTAATTATATTTTAGAATTTAATAAACATTTTAATAAAAATTTGAATTGTATAATAAATTGTTTAATAAAAATATAAATTAAAAATAGAACATCCACCATAAATGTCTAAATCTATGATAGATTTATTTACTGTGGAGATAATATGGATTTCCATTAGAGATCTATTCGACATCCACCATGGAGATAGATGTCATATGGAGCTATGGAGATTATATGGACGTCCAATGGATGTCATGTTCTGTATGGGATTTTACGTTATATTCGTGTTTTTTCAATATTTTTATTACCTCTCGTAGAACTATTTCATTATTTTCAATATTATTTCGATATTTGATAGTATTTTGATGTTATTAAATGTGTTTTTTCATTTTTTAATAAGTTTTTATTTGAGATGCTATCAGATGTTCTCGGAAATTGGCATCTCATTTCTTAAAAGTTAAATATTTATAGTTAATTCAACGGAACTATTGTTAAAACTTATCAAGAACTGTAGAACTATGCTAGAAGAAAATCTGACATTTATTTATGAGATACTGACACTTGAGATGCCAGTTTCACACATTTCAATTGCACATCGTTGAAAAGTTGCAAACCTATATGTAATTGTACAATTATTGGGTGCGTTCCAAAACTCTACTCTAGCAACTCTAATGAACCCAGAGTAGTGGGGGAAAGAGTAAGGTCACAGTATAACTACATACAGTAGTGACAGTGCTAGAAAATCAGCGAATAAATTTTCTTTTACGCATGCGTTAGCTGTAAGGCTAAGAACATGGCGGACTGTCATGGCGATATCACAATATTGTGGCGGTATACTGTGATATAAGGAGATATGAAAATTAAATTAAAAAATGAATTCAAAGGGTGGAAATTCTTGTGCGTTTACTATGTGTTCAAATATTGCTGGACGAACGAAAAATATAAGCTTTTTTCGATTTCCTAAGGATATTGAAAGGT
Source organism: Prenolepis imparis (assembly GCF_030444845.1). Taxonomy (NCBI): domain Eukaryota; kingdom Metazoa; phylum Arthropoda; class Insecta; order Hymenoptera; family Formicidae; genus Prenolepis; species Prenolepis imparis. The sequence continues at coordinate 2,720,455 of NW_028141160.1, forward strand.
AAAGTTATGCTAAAATAAATCACAAAATATGTATACAATTATCATATTAATATTTGCTTTTAAATAATTAATTGTAATTATTTATTCTTTAGTATATTCTTTGTATGAGAGATATGAAACTTTTCACTTCTTTAATAACATGAATAAGTATGAGTCAAATTTTTTAGAAGTAAGCTTTGGATAGAAGCTTATGGACGTCAGGATCTAATGAAGAAAACATCTGAGGAACTGCATAAAAACTACCGTGTCTGTGCTTTACATTTTTCACAAAAAATGTTTTTAAATGACAAAACAGGCTTCAATCAAATGCTGTTCCAATAAGAGAGCATAATATACAAGAAAGGCAAGAAGATACTACTCCATGCAATATAACGCCTAATCAATGTAATTATCAAGAACAATTAGAATTACCATTAGGTAAGTTATTGATGGAAGTTATCAATATCTTTTTTATTGTGTGCTATTTTCTCTTTCCCTCTTGTTCTCTCCACTTATACATATACATATACATATATAAGCGCCCGTAAGGCTTACAACATGGCTGACCGTCACGTGATCGACTCACGGCTACATCAAAGGAGCCGACAGCTACTGTCATTACTGTATGTAGTTATACTGTGGTAAAGTAGAGTAAGTTACTCTAGTCAATGAATTTGGAACGCGAAATAGTAAGTATTAAGGATTCAGAGTTGGATTAATTTTTCTGATAGTGTCGCTGTCGATTCGTTTACGCATGAAGACTTATATAAAATAATCTGAAAAAAAATCTGTAAAATGGAACGAGCTGTTTTGTTAAATATTGTCGCTTCTAATGAAATATTAAAAGAAAGTGTTTTGAACCTAGATATAAATAGTAGTGAAAGTGAAAGTGAGATAAACGAATTATCTATATATATAAAATCCCTATTCTGTCTGTTGTTGAATTAATCGGGTACTTCCCGACATGCTAGAAACACTAAAGGACCCCGCACAAAACATATGGGTTTTGGCCCTCGGTGAAATTGGCTGAAACTGTAGTATGTTATAGTTCTTGACTCACTGATCCAAAGTCTTCTCAGGCACAAACCTTGAAAATGGCTAGTTTTTTCGCTACAGCCATTTAAAGTATTGAATTTTAGCATTATTTGAGTAACGTTCTACATCAGTCTTTTTTGCAAAGAAACTGGAAAATTCGGATTTTAATGAAACTATACACACATGTTGGGGGGCTAAATAGATGAATTTATAAATATTTAGTTGTTGCTCAAAAGCTGTTTTAAGGGGTGAAACTACTTCTTATATGTAGAGCGGCTTTTTGCTTTTTTCGAAATATATTTCGAAATGCATTCGAGATATCAAAAAATGTTTTATATAAAAGTTTTATGATAAAAAAAACTTTTATTTATCAACATTAATAGTTTTGAAAAAATAATGAAAATCACGCTGTATATATGCATTTTTGTGTGTCTTAAATAAATCTCTCATTTTTTTAAAATTATTTTTTTAAAACTATTAATGTTGATAAATAAAAGTTTTTTTATCATGAAACTTTTATATAAAACATTTTTTGATATCTCGAATGCATTTCGAAATATATTTCGAGAAAAGTAAAAAGCCGCTCTACATATAAGGTAGTTTCACCCCTTAAAACAGCTTTTGAGCAACAACTAAATATTTATAAATTCATCTATTTAGCCCCCCAACATGTGTGTATAGTTTCATTAAAATCCGAATTTTCCAGTTTCTTTGCAAAAAAGACCGATGTAGAACGTTACTCAAATAATGCTAAAATTCAACACTTTAAATGGTTGAAGCAAAAAAACTAGCCATTTTCAAGCTTTGTGCCTGAGGAGACTTTGGATCAGTGAGTCAAGAACTATAACATACTACAGTTTCAGCCAATTTCACCGAGGGCCAAAACCCATATGTTTTGTGCGGGGTCCTTTCGCATGGTGATAGGGGTCCACCCCCAGATAATGGGAAAATTCTTGAAATCTTTAATTTCGGACCAGGGGCGCAGCCAGGGGCCTCTTATTGCGCCATAGGATTAACATGGGAAAAAACTTCAATCTGGCCTAAGAGGCTAAAATTTCGTACATTGATAGCGGTAACTATAAGACTAAAAGGAAAAATCTCAAAACACAAAATTTCAATCCAGGGCCGCAGCCTGGGGCCTCTTAATGCGCCATATGGTTAACATGGAAAAACTTCAATCTAGCCTAGGAGGCAAAAAATTTGGTATACCGACAGGGGCTAATGTAAAACAAAAGGGAAAAATCGGAAAACCCAAAATTTTTATTCAGGGGCGCAGCCAGGGGCCTCTAATTCTGCCGTAGGGGTTTACACGAAAAACTTTACATGACCTACGATGAAATTTGGTGTTCTGCCAGGGGATAGAGTAAAAGAAATAAATAAAAACCAAAGGGGAAAATCGGAAAACTCAGGGGGCAGCTAGGGGCTCCTTAATATCCCATGAAAAAATATTCAGTAACAGCCACCTTAATGCCTGGCATAGACAGGCTTTTCCCCTAGTTGTATATAATGCAATATTCTCGATTAAGAAAACGAAAAAATAAAGTTGCTCGCATAGAAGGATATGTAGATAATGTTGTGCCCAGATTTACAACACGTCAGTTTAAAGAACACTTTCGTATGGCACCTATATGTTTTCAATTATTGGAAAATAAATTGAGTTTAATATTGTCAAAACCAAAAGGGGGAAGACCAGTCATATCACCGAAAGTGCAATTACTTGCAACTTTATGGTTGCTGGCGACTCCTGATTCTTATAGGTGAGTGTAAAATTCTATAATGTACTTGTAAATAATGATAATTTTTATAAAATATTCAATAATAAAATACTATTACATTATTAAATACTATACATCTCTATTATTACAGACCGGTAGGACTTAAATTTAATTTGGCTAAATCATCGTTAAGCTACTGTGTGCGACGTGCTGTGAAGATTCTCTGTAAAATTTCTATTGATGTCATTAAATGGCCATCTATAAATGAAATAAATAATATCACAGAGAAATTCAAACGAATAACTGGTTTCAAAGATGTTCTTGCTGCTATTGATGGAACACACATTGAAATTCCAGCACCATCTGTAAGCATTTTTACAGTTTTACTCTTTTAAAAATTGTTTTTTAAATAGTGAGAATATGTATTACAGATAGACACTCGATGTTACCTAACAAGAAAATGTAGATATGATATTGTTTTACAAGCAATATGTAATGCGGATTTATCTTTCACTGATTGTTATGCTGGGTATCCGAGATCAGTGGGTGATATCAGAATTTTTCGTAATTCTGATTTTTGGCATAATGTCAACAGAAACTATTGCTCTTTTTTTCCAAACGATGAATTCATCATAGGAGATAAAGCTTATCCCTTACGTAAATGGTGCTTGACAGCCTATAGAGATAATGGTCATTTGACACAGATAAATTGCACAGTGTTAAGAAACTATTATTAACATATTTTAATTAATATATTAATCACTTTTATTCAATATTGATTAGCTTGTTGATTAAGTTATAGAACTGACTAATAGCAAAAGTTTTATTACATATAAAAAGAATATCATTAAAACTTTTAATGTTGGTCTCTGCAAGTCAATCAACAATTAAATTAATTGGAGTTAAACTAATTCAATGTTATTTGTCATAGCTCAATAGTAATATATTATATTATTATCTTTGTATATATTATTATTCTTGTCTTGTATGTTACAGATTGAAAACAATTTTAATTATATACTATCACAAACCAGACAAACGATAGAACGGGCCTTTGCATTATTAAAAGGCCGCTTTCGGCGGTTGAAGTATTTAGATATGTCTAGGATAGATTTGGTACCACCTACAATCCTGGCTTGCTGCGTTCTTCTCAACGTATGTTTATACAATACTAATGACATTGAAGATTATATTTTAGAAGGTAGAGAAAACAATGAAGATAGAGAAAATGAAGAAAACAATGAAAATAGAGAAAATTTTCAAGAAAATGAGCAGCATGGAGATCATGATAATGAGGCTATAGCAAAGCGCAATTATTTTGCAGCAATTTTATATAGAGGAAGAATATAATGATTGTAATATATACATACGTAGATAATTAAAAATATGTTTAGTTGTAATAAACTTAATATTTATTAAAAATTAATATGTATTTTATATTTTATCTCTTAGTTTAACATATTTTACTACATGTCAATATATTTGCAGTCTTTTTCACAGTTTAACATACATAAATATATAGTTACATTTTTAACAAAATAGCTTTTTTACAGCTTATGTAACTTATTTATAAAATTAAAAATATTAATATTGCAACAAGTTTTTATCACTTTTTAATTAAATCAACAAGAGGGCATGTCTTAACACAGTAATCACATACCATGTGAAAAAGTGTTATACAAAAAACAGTGTTTTTAAATTATTGTAAAAAAACTTAATATTTCTAAAAAAAATAATGATATCAAAAAATTGCGCCAAATAAATAAAAATTTATGTTTTATAAAAAATTTATTTGTTCTATTATTTTAAATATTTAAAAAAAGTTACTCAGCTAAATATAAATGTGTATTTTGCAGATTATTATCTGATCTGATATAAAATTTATCACAGAATCATCTTTGTATATTTTTAAGAATGATGCATCTGCACAGTCAAAACGATTTAGACCCGGTATTGAAATAATTAAAATGACGAACAAAAACTTGGCGTGCCCGGGTCGGGGCATTAAAAATTAAATATTTTAAAATTAAATTTGATATGCAATCTTCAAGTATCTGCATATAAATAAAATATATATATAAAATTAATCACAAATACATAATCTTAGCATAATATAGCATAAAATGTAAAATATCAACAAATTAATTAAAATTCTAGAATTTAATGTAAGAATATATTTCAAGCTTAACAAATAAAGTTTGAAATATAAAATTATAAGAGACGAGTAGTGCAATTACATCGTTCAATGTGGAATATTTTTAAAAAATTTAAGAAATCTTACTTTAATTATTACTTTACAAATTATTACTTTAAAAAACAAATTTTATAAATTAATTTTTAAGCAATCTTATTACGAAATTTATGTCATTTTAGTGCCCCGACCCGGGCACGCCAAGTTTTTGTTCGTCATTTTAATTGTTTCAATACCGGGTCTAAATCGTTTTGACTGTGCAGATGCATCATTCTTAAAAATACAAAGATGATTCTGTGATAAATTTTATATCAGATCAGATAATAATCTGCAAAATACACATTTATATTTGGCTGAGTAACTTTTTTTAAATATTTAAAATAATAAAACAAATAAATTTTTTATAAAACATAAATTTTTATTTATTTGGCGCAATTTTTTGATATCATTATTTTTTTTAGAAATATTAAGTTTTTTTACAATAATTTAAAAACACTGTTTTTTGTATAACACTTTTTCACATGGCGTGTGGACTTGGCGCCCTTTTTTTACCTTTTTTTAAAAAGGTAAGTTTTTTTAATGATATCATTCATTTTTGTAGTATATATTTATTTATACATTTTTAAACAAAGAAGCAAAAATATGAGTTATTATCAAATTCGTATGATTTTTTCTTTACGTTTTTTATTTTACTAGACCAAAACAAGCGCGCGTTAAGCGCTTACAATTTTACATTCAAAAGAGTTATATTTTCAAAAAAATAATATAAAGTTTGTTGATAGAAATCAGTTGATAACTGTCAAAAAAATTAACCGAGTTTAAATTATTATAACATGTATATTATTTAAAATATATTTCATTTTTTTTTTTTTTTTTTTTCATTTTTTTTTTCATGCCGGGCTTCAGTATAAGTCGAATCTGCGTACGTGAACAATACAGACACGAGGGACTTGCCTTGTGATCTATATAGTCTACTTAAAATTATACATTACGATATAAGAAAGAGAAAAATGTGATTATACGACATAGGAGGATACACATAGACACAACATCACCATATACACAGGCTCTTGAACATGACATACACAAAGATAATAATCAGTCAGTGGTAGACGGATGGTTATCTATGCATTCACACCTCTACAGTCGAGCAACTATATGGAGACACAACCTAAGGATGACGTGCATTCTAATGAATCCTTTAGATTGGACTTTCTAATGTAATTGACACGCGCGAATCATCCGTTTAACAATTAAGCATTATGTAAGTTTGAAAACCGTTAACATCGTAGGGACTTTAGATTAAATTTATTTGTATCAGTTATGTATTGCGCTGAGGAGAGTCCAAAAAAAGGACAGAAACGTTCGCGAATTTTTATATATATGATTTATTTTGAATAAACTCAAATGTTTGCGCCATAATTACTGCGCTGGTTCCTTCGCCTTTCTTTTTAATACATTTTAATTTCACGGAACCTTTATTTAATTATATTAATTATATTGTTAAAATATATTATTTTAATTTTTATAACACATTATTTCAAAACTTAATTAGGAATTAACATTTTAATCAACTGATTTCTGTCAAAAATATTAATAAAACGTTAATTTGCTAATTAAATTATAAAATAATAATACGTTAAAAATATAAAAATAGTTCTATGTTGTATATAATATGTCATAACACCTTATCTTCGATTATAATAATTTTTGACAGAAATTAAGAAGGCAAATATTCTAAGACTTATAGTTTTTTACATTTTAGAATTTCAATTTTGAAAGTTATTCGCGAAAATTAAAAAACTTGCATGTATATATAGTTGTGCTCAATTCTACAATATTTGTTTATTTCAAAAAGAGCGTTAAAAATATTTCTAGCAAATAATTCAATTGTACACGCGAATACCCTTTCGCATGTAGGAAAGACTACAAAATTAATTTTAAAAAAGAGACTAATTGTGAACGCGTTAAAATTTCGTACATCGGCGGTAAATGTGTATTATAACGGCAACCTCTCCCTCTCCGTTTTTCTTGTAACTTTTATATTTTGTTTATTTTGGTCTCTAAATAAGATTCTGAGAAGGAAAATCGTCGCTCATGTTCCATTTATTTTTAATTAATTTTTTTAATTTCTCGATGTCGGTAAGTAAAAAAATAATAAAAAATAATTTATGGATATTTCTCTCTCTCTCTCTCTCTCTCTCTCTCTCTAGTACTCTGCGTTGATACCACTGCTT